>NC_052507.1:46708430-47008430 GCF_014356525.2 Nilaparvata lugens
CACAAATAAAATTTGTGCAGCACAAAACAGCACAAATTGAGCACTAAATCCTTAAATATGTTGATTTATTTGTGCTGTTTTGTGAATTGATTTGTACCATTTTGGGTGGTGCAAGCGTGAAGACAGCCCGCCCACTTTCAAAGTTGAATATCTTCTTTAAATTGATAGCACAAATAAAAATTTGTGCAGCACAAAACAGCACAAATTGAGCACTAAATCCTTAAATATGTTGATTTATTTGTGCTGTTTTGTGAATTGATTTGTACCATTTTGGGTGGTGCAAGCGTGAAGACAGCCCGCCCACTTTCAAAGTTGAATATCTTCTTTAAATTGATAGCACAAATAAAAATTTTTGCAGCACAAAACAGCACAAATTGAGCACTAAATCCTTAGATATGTTGATTTATTTGTGCTGTTTTGTGAATTGATTTGTGCCATTGTGGGTGGTGCAAGCGTGAAGCCAGCCCTACCCACTTTCAAAGTCCAATATCTTCTTTAAATTGATAGCACAAAATAAACTTTTTACAGCACAAATTGAGCACTAAATCCCTAGATTTGTTGATTTATTTGTGCTGTTTTGTGAATTGATTTGTGCCATTTTGTGTGGTGCAAGCATGAAGCCAGCCCGCCCACTTTCAAAGTTGAATATCTTCTTTAAATTGATAGCACAAATAAAAATTTTTGCAGCACAAAACAGCACAAAATGAGCACTAAAACCTTGGATATGTCAATTCGTTTTTGC
Source organism: Nilaparvata lugens (assembly GCF_014356525.2). NCBI lineage: Eukaryota > Metazoa > Arthropoda > Insecta > Hemiptera > Delphacidae > Nilaparvata > Nilaparvata lugens. The sequence goes on from NC_052507.1 coordinate 46,709,173, forward strand.
CGTTTTGGGTGGGGCCAGCCCGCCCACTTTCAAAGTTGAATATCTTCTTTAAATTGATAGCACAAATAAAAATTTGTGCAGCACAAAACAGCACAAATTGAGCACTAAATCCTTAAATATGTTGATTTATTTGTGCTGTTTTGTGAATTGATTTGTACCATTTTGGGTGGTGCAAGCGTGAAGACAGCCCGCCCACTTTCAAAGTTGAATATCTTCTTTAAATTGATAGCACAAATAAAAATTTTTGCAGCACAAAACAGCACAAATTGAGCACTAAATCCTTAAATATGTTGATTTATTTGTGCTGTTTTGTGAATTGATTTGTACCATTTTGGGTGGTGCAAGCGTGAAGACAGCCCGCCCACTTTCAAAGTTGAATATCTTCTTTAAATTGATAGAACAAGTAAAAATTTTTGCAGCACAAAACAGCACAAATTGAGCACTAAATCCTTAGATATGTTGATTTATTTGTGCTGTTTTGTGAATTGATTTGTGCCATTGTGGGTGGTGCAAGCGTGAAGCCAGCCCTACCCACTTTCAAAGTCCAATATCTTCTTTAAATTGATAGCACAAAATAAACTTTTTACAGCACAAATTGAGCACTAAATCCCTAGATTTGTTGATTTATTTGTGCTGTTTTGTGAATTGATTTGTGCCATTTTGTGTGGTGCAAGCATGAAGCCAGCCCGCCCACTTTCAAAGTTGAATATCTTCTTTAAATTGATAGCACAAATAAAAATTTTTGCAGCACAAAACAGCACAAAATGAGCACTAAAACCCTGGATATGTCAATTCGTTTTTGCCGTTTTGGGTGGGGCCAGCCCGCCCACTTTCAAAGTTGAATATCTTCTTTAAATTGATAGCACAAATAAAAATTTGTGCAGCACAAAACAGCACAAATTGAGCACTAAATCCTTAAATATGTTGATTTATTTGTGCTGTTTTGTGAATTGATTTGTACCATTTTGGGTGGTGCAAGCGTGAAGACAGCCCGCCCACTTTCAAAGTTGAATATCTTCTTTAAATTGATAGCACAAAATGAACTTTTTACAGCACAAAACAGCACAAATTGAACACTAAATCTTCAGATATGTTGGTTTATTTGTGCTGTTTTGTGAATTGATTTGCGCCATTTTGGGTGGTGCAAGCGTGAAGCCAGCCCACCCACTTTCAAAGTTGAATATCTTCTTTAAATTGATAGAACAAATAAAAATTTTTGCAGCACAAAACAGCACAAATTGAGCACTAAATCCTTAGATATGTTGATTTATTTGTGCTGTTTTGTGAATTGATTTGTGCCATTGTGGGTGGTGCAAGCGTGAAGCCAGCCCTACCCACTTTCAAAGTCCAATATCTTCTTTAAATTGATAGCACAAATTGAGCACTAAATCCCTAGATTTGTTGATTTATTTGTGCTGTTTTGTGAATTGATTTGTGCCATTTTGTGTGGTGCAAGCGTGAAGCCAGCCCGCCCACTTTCAAAGTTGAATATCTTCTTAAATTGATAGCACAAATAAAAATTTTTGCAGCACAAAACAGCACAAAATGAGCACTAAAACCCTGGATATGTCAATTCGTTTTTGCCGTTTTGGGTGGGGCCAGCCCGCCCACTTTCAAAGTTGAATATCTTCTCTAAATTGATAGCACAAATAAAAATTTGTGCAGCACAAAACAGCACAAATTGAGCACTAAATCCTTAAATATGTTGATTTATTTGTGCTGTTTTGTGAATTGATTTGTACCATTTTGGGTGGTGCAAGCGTGAAGACAGCCCGCCCACTTTCAAAGTTGAATATCTTCTTTAAATTAATAGCACAAAATGAACTTTTTACAGCACAAAACAGCACAAATTGAACACTAAATCTTCAGATATGTTGGTTTATTTGTGCTGTTTTGTGAATTGATTTGCGCCATTTTGGGTGGTGCAAGCGTGAAGCCAGCCCACCCACTTTCAAAGTTGAATATCTTCTTTAAATTGATAGAACAAATAAAAATTTTTGCAGCACAAAACAGCACAAATTGAGAACTAAATCCTTAGATATGTTGATTTATTTGTGCTGTTTTGTGAATTGATTTGTACCATTTTGGTGGTGCAAGCGTGAAGCCAGCCCTACCCACTTTCAAAGTCCAATATCTTCTTTAAATTGATAGCACAAATTGAGCACTAAATCCCTAGATTTGTTGATTTATTTGTGCTGTTTTGTGAATTGATTTGTGCCATTTTGTGTGGTGCAAGCGTGAAGCCAGCCCGCCCACTTTCAAAGTTGAATATCTTCTTTAAATTGATAGCACAAATAGAAATTTTTGCAGCACAAAACATCACAAAATGAGCACTAAAACCTTGGATATGTCAATTCGTTTTTGCCGTTTTGGGTGGGGCCAGCCCGCCCACTTTCAAAGTTGAATATCTTCTTTAAATTGATAGCACAAATAAAAATTTTTGCAGCACAAAACAGCACAAATTGAGCACTAAATCCCTGGATATGACAATTAATTTGTGCCGTTCTGGGTGGTGCTAGCGTGAAGCCAGCCCGCCCACTTTCAAAGATGAATATCTTCTTTAAATTGATAGCACAAATAAAAATTTTTGCAGCACAAAACAGCACAAAATGAGCACTAAAACCTTGGATATGTCAATTCGTTTTTGCCGTTTTGGGTGGGGCCAGCCCGCCCACTTTCAAAGTTGAATATCTTCTTTAAATCGACAGCACAAAATAAACTTTTTACAGCACAAAACAGCACAAATTGAGCACTAAATCCCTGGATATGACAATTAATTTGTGCCGTTCTGGGTGGTGCTAGCGTGAAGCCAGCCCACCCACTTTCAAAGTCCAATATCTTCTTTAAATTGATAGCACAAATAAAAATTTTTGCAGCACAAAACAGCACAAATTGAGAACTAAATCCTTAGATATGTTGATTATTTGTGCTGTTTTGTGAATTGATTTGTACCATTTTGGGTGGTGCAAGCGTGAAGCCAGCCTACCCACTTTCAAAGTTGAATATCTTCTTAAATTGATAGCACAAAATGAACTTTTTACAGCACAAATTGAGAACTAAATCCTTAGATATGTTGATTATTTGTGCTGTTTTGTGAATTGATTTGTGCCATTTTGTGTGGTGCAAGCGTGAAGCCAGCCTACCCACTTTCAAAGTTGAATATCTTCTTAAATTGATAGCACAAATAGAAATTTTTGCAGCACAAAACAGCACAAATTGAACACTAAATCTTCAGATATGTTGGTTTATTTGTGCTGTTTTGTGAATTGATTTGCGCCATTTTGGGTGGTGCAAGCGTGAAGCCAGCCTACCCACTTTCAAAGTTGAATATCTTCTTAAATTGATAGCACAAATAAAAATTTGTGCAGCACAAAACAGCACAAATTGAGCACTAAATCCCTGGATATGACAATTAATTTGTGCCGTTCTGGGTGGTGCTAGCGTGAAGCCAGCCTACCCACTTTCAAAGTTGAATATCTTCTCTAAATTGATAGCACAAATTGAGCACTAAATGTTCAGATATGTAATTTAATTTGTGCCGTTCTGGGTGGTGCTAGCGTGAAGCCAGCCTACCCACTTTCAAAGTTGAATATCTTCTCTAAATTGATAGCACAAATTGAGCACTAAATCCTAAATATGTTGATTTATTGTGCTGTTTTGTGAATTGATTTGTACCATTTTGGGTGGTGCAAGCGTGAAGCCAGCCTACCCACTTTCAAAGTTGAATATCTTCTTTAATTGATAGCACAAATAAAAATTTTTGCAGCACAAAACAGCACAAATTGAGAACTAAATCCTTAGATATGTTGATTATTTGTGCTGTTTTGTGAATTGATTTGTGCCATTTTGTGTGGTGCAAGCGTGAAGCCAGCCCGCCCACTTTCAAAGTTGAATATCTTCTTTAAATTGATAGCACAAATAGAAATTTTTGCAGCACAAAACATCACAAAATGAGCACTAAAACCTTGGATATGTCAATTCGTTTTTGCCGTTTTGGGTGGGGCCAGCCCGCCCACTTTCAAAGTTGAATATCTTCTTTAAATTGATAGCACAAATAAAAATTTTTGCAGCACAAAACAGCACAAATTGAGCACTAAATCCCTGGATATGACAATTAATTTGTGCCGTTCTGGGTGGTGCTAGCGTGAAGCCAGCCCTACCCACTTTCAAAGTTGAATATCTTCTTTAAATCGACAGCATAAAATAAACTTTTTACAGCACAAATTGAGCACTAAATGTTCAGATATGTAATTTAATTTGTGCCGTTTTGGGTAGGGCCAGCTTCACGGGGGTGTACAGACTGGGAAACTTCACAACAGACTGGGAAACCTACTCCAAGCCTACAACCGGAGAGCCAACCAAAGCAACAACAACAACAACCAGTTGAAGTCAATAAAGGTTTTGCAGGAAATTTTGAACAGTTTAAATATTCTTTCTGGACGACTTGACAGCTTGGAAGTGAAGAGTAAGAGTATCGAGAAGAAAACTAGAAAATGAATATTGCGAACCAACAAGATATAAGGATTGCTACCTGGAATGCCAATGGAATAAATAATATCAATAATAATAGAAAACAAGAAATAGAAATATTTCTAAAGACACGAAATATAGATGTTTGCCTCATCTCTGAAACCCATTCAACTGAGCAGACTCACTTCAAAATCAATGAATATAATGTTTACGAAACTATTCATCCTCAAAATCAAGCAAGAGGTGGAAGTGCTGTAATAGTGAAGGAGAGTATTAAACACTATGAAGACTTCAGTATTCAAAGTAATGAAATACAGCTAACTGTAGTTGGAATAGAGTCCATATACCAGAAAATACTTGTTGAAGCTGCATATTTTCCATCACGTTACAATTTAAAGAAAAATGATTATACAAATATTCTTCATCAGCTTGGAGATAGATTCATAGTGGGTGGAGATTTTAATGCCAATCATAAGGATTGGGGTTCAAGACTCACGACTAACAAAGGTAAAGAACTCAGAGAGGCTATCCAGGAGCTGGGCTGCGAATTCCATTCAACAGGGACACCTACGTATTGGCCAACAGATTTGAATAAAACTCCAGATCTTCTAGATTTCTTCATAACATAAAGAGAATATCCAGTAATTTTATCGACATTGAAGAGAGCTTTAACCTGGATTCTGATCATTCAGCTGTAATTCTCACACTTAGTGAACGAATAATAAAGAAAGAAGACAGACCAATGTTAGTCAACAGAACAACAGACTGGGAAGCTTTTAAAGTGGATTTGGAGAATGAAATAAACTTGAATATTCCACTTAGAACAACTGACCAGCTCGATGAAGCCGCTAGACTATAATACTACCCGTTCCAAACCATCGAACATTATTTGTGAGAATGTATTTTTCCTTATGCAACAGATGCTCTTTTGTATTTTTTCAAAAGCAAAGTGTTGCATCCGAAAAGATACACAAGGAGCTTTTTAGAGTTACGTCCTTTTAGCATAACACAGCTTACAGTCCGGGTCATGTAGCTTTGTCTACCGGCTTATACTAGAAAATTTTCAGTGGAAGCCCAGCTAACATTCGATCAACATTCTCTTTCTATAGTTAGTGATACGTTGAAACTCTCATTCATGAAGAATCTATGTGTGCTTCCTTCAAGGATCTTCCTCCATCTATAATCGATAGAATATATAAATATCATAATCGATATTTATATTGAGTTGTGTATTAAATTTCTGTTCTGATAATATTGCATAAATTATTATCATTCCAATGAGTTGAGCTATTTAAATAAGACTGATGATGAATATGATAGGCCAATTCATTGATAATCAATGATACAAATTTCCATAATATTTATTATGCAACTGGCTTCTGATTATCATAAATAGTATCAGTTTCAAACTATCGATTCTGTCTTGTTAAACAATTCATCTGATATGGTATCGATATTTATCTTTCGATAAGTTTGCTACTCTAATCCACAAATACCGTGAATTTTTAAGTACAAAAGCTTATAATTTCTTTGATACTTTTTCATATTAAAATGCTAAAATTAATAGAGTAACTACATATTCCTATGATTCCACATTGGAAAATATTGTTTTTAAAGTGTATTAAAAGTTCATGTTTAACAAAATATGATTGAAAATAGAAAAATGAAATTTGGAAGCTTCCAGCAAGCTGATAACATCAATGAAAGATAGACTTCTAATGAATGAAGCATGTTTTCAACTTAAAAATGCAATTTCTTGGCTATTTATGATTAAAATTCAATGATTTTCTAGGATAAGGTATATTTTAAGTAGAATTACAAAATAATAATATAATTTTTTCAAATTTCATGAAAATACAATTTTTTTATAAAAATCTAGGGTATCTGAGGGCTGATGTTTTTACAAAGCCGTGAATATTCCGCGAACCTACATGCCGTTTCAAAGTCACAAGACACGAACTGTAACAGTGATAAAAATCTGGTGTGGTACACTCACACAACTTTCCTTGCTCATTGATCTATAAGCCTCATTCTTAAAACAGGATAATTTCGGGGAATAACATTATGCCGATTGGCGGCTAAATAATTAAAACTATGATTATACTATTGTTTTCAGAGTACATTTTCCTTTGTTAGAATTATGAAATTTGAGGATTTTTTAAAAGTTGTCATCAAAACAGCTGTTCTACAAATAAAATATCGACATGTGTTCTTTTGAATAAACTGCTATACCTACCCACTTACCTCACGCACGAGAAGGAGGTTACAAAGTAAATTTCTCAGGGATGGGGTGGACTCCCTGTTAGTTTCCCAGGGAGGAGACTCATGTCAGTTGATAGGGCTTATAAATAGCTATCTCCAGAAATGAGACTCATGTCAGTTGATAGGGCTTATAAATAGCTATGTAGGGTATAAACTTGAAGAAAATCGTTAGAGCCGTTTTCGAGAAAACCGTGAAAAATATGGTTTTTTAGCCATTATCCGCCATTTTGAATTGAATTTTATTGAATTTCTTATTGTCGGATCCTCATGGTATAAGGACCTTAAGTTTAAAATTTCAAGTCAATCGGTTAATTAGGAATGGAGTTATCGTGTTCACAGACACACACACACACAAAGACCAACACCCAAAAATCATGTTTTTGGACTCAGGGGACCTTGAAACGTATAGAAAACATGAAATTAGGGTACCTTAAATTTTTTTGGAAAGCAATACTTTCCTTACCTATGGTAATAGGGCAAGGAAAGTAAAAATGTAACACGAACATCATGATTGCCACACACTTGAACATGAACGAAGTGAAGGAGGGAGCAGAAGGTTGAGACAAATATTGCGAACAGTTTCAAAAAAGAATTTATTAGTCAAGTAAGACAGCTATCTACTTGTTGGCAGGTGCAGCAGCTGGCTTCTTGGCAGGTGCGGCTGCCTTAGCCTTGGGTGCAGCAGCCGTCTTCTTGGCTGCCTTCTCTCCGGTCACCTTCTTCGCCTTCACGGGTTTCTTCTCCTTCTTGGGCTTAGCAGCCTTCGCCTTCTTTATCAACTCCTGGCGCGCCTTCATCAGTTTAACGTGCCTCGCTTGCAGAGGAGTCAGGGGAATCTGAGAATATCAGAAAAATAATGATATAAGCACGAGGGCTGAACTAACAGAGATCTTATTATATTTCGAGTCAGCTGACCTACTACATTCTGCCGACCTTATTAATTTTCGCAATTGACGTGATACGAGCTAGTTAAAAAAAGACAATTTTTTAATCATGATTTAAATGTAATACTTTATTCCTGTGTAAACTAAATATTTCAGCTTTTGGCAAATCGGAAGTCATTCATATCATCTCGTATTTCGATTGTGGAAGTATTTTATTTTTCGTTATTTGTGTTTTAAATTTATCAAGACATTTCGAATAATCAATTTCAACATATTGCCTTTTCAAAACCAAAACCCAACCTCCCTTAATCTATTTTACCTTTAAAACACAGTACATACACAAGTCAGTACTACTTTTATACAGAAGACAATTTCGAGAACTGGCAGATGTGCGAATTTCAAGGAGATTAAAATATTTCTGTGATTCAGGAAAAGCCTACCCACATACAAAACTCCACCAATAGTCCAATCAAATGGTCGTTTTTCAGCAAACAGCCCCGAAAGAATTTTTCTCGACGGTTCTATATGTATTTTGGGGCGCTGAATTCGAATCTGAAATTTGCTGACACGCCAGAGGGCGGCTTCACCCCCAAAACCCACCAAAATTTCGGACTTTCTTCAATTTTCCCATTCTATCTCGAGAACCTCGAGTTTCTCAAGAGAAATCATTCTGGACAAAATTAAGGAGAATAAAATGTCCAATAAATGGAGTCGTCGCGCAGGATTCTACCATTTTTGGTTCCGGAGCTACGAATTTTCAAAAATGGGGTATTTTTTAAGGGGTTTTCAAAATTATGCAAACCTACCACTTCTACCCTATATAGCATGGATATTTTTCTAGTATAGATAAAAAACCACACATCACGTGAAAGAAAAATTCATTATGAACAGGATTCCTTAGGAATTTTCGAATTTAGTAGTGGGGGGAGGGGGAATATACCCAAAAATAGAAAATCATGTCCTACAGCCAAAATACAAATTTTTCATTATAATACCTTTTCAAGGCCTTCCTAACAAAAAAAACATATTTCGGCTGAAATCATCTCACGCGGGTTATTTCCTATGAGAATCACCCGTTAGGAACATTTAATTTCAATATTTCCTAGTGGGGGGTACGACATAAGGATACGTCAAGGATCAAAACTTGAAATACTTATAACTTTCGACAGAATGATCAGATCACCTCGTATTCTTCTCAGGCGGTTTAAAATCATGTATCATAATAATTGAAATTTGATGAATAAATAAAAAAATCCACTTATAGTGAATTTTAGCCCCGATTTAATTAAATACACAGAAAAATGGCCAATTTCTATATTCAAAACTGTATATCTCGGTAACCCGAAATGATAAAAAATGGTACTTGGTCTTGATTTGAAGAACAGAATCTCCTCTTTCATGTGAGGTAGATGAGTTCCTAAGGAATCCTGTTCATAATGAATTGTTCTTTCACGTGATGTGTGGTTTTTTATCTATGCTAGAGAAATATCCATGTTGTATAGGGTAGAAGTGGTAGGTTTGCATAATTTTGAAAACCCCTTAAAAAATACCCCTTTTTTGAAAATTCGTAGCTCCGGAACCAAAAATGGTAGAATCCTGCGAGACGACTCCATTTATTGGACATTTTATTCTCCTTAATTTTGTCCAGAATGATTTTTCTTGAGAAACTCGAGGTTCACGAGATAGAATGGGAAAATTGAAAAAAGTCCGAAAATTTGAGGGTTTTTGGGGGTGAAGCCGCCCTCTGGCGTGTCAGCTAATTTCAGATTCGAATTCAGCGCCCCAAAATACATATAGAACCGTCGAGAAAAATTCTTTCGGGGCTGTTTGCTGAAAAACGACCATTTGACTGGACTACAACTCTATACAACTCCATAAAGAATAAATCCAAGTGTGAGAAGCTTTTCCTTTTTTAAAACACTATCATTTTTATCGAATGTGCTTTAAATAGTGATAAAGCTTTTGATTACTCAATTGACTCATAGAAAGTGAAAAATATAAATAAAAATAATTCCACATATCTTGATATCAAGTTTTAGCCTAGATAAATTTCAGATTCAAATTTCAATCATCAACTTCTGAAGAGATTGAATTATTCCGAAGTTTTACCTTGCTAACTACACAATACTTTATTGGTGAAACTTTAGAGAACTGAGAATTTATGGGAAGACTCAGAAACACATCTTTAATGTGATATGAATGACAATAACGAATCAGCATATCAATTATACTAATTTAACAAGTTATACATCACGTATTCAACTTGCAAAGGTAAAAGGGGACTTGGATTGGTACACGTATTATCAGTTATAATGGAGAGAAATGAGAGTAGCCTACTTACGCCACGCTTCTCATTGGCTGCGATGTCACGCTGCAACTGCCTCTTCTGGGCGTCCAAGATTGCCTTCCTCTTGAGCACAGCGGCGAATGGGTTCAATTTCAACATGGCGCGAGTGTTGCGCAGAGGATTCAATTTCTTCACTCGTCTCACAACTCCCTTCCTAATAAGCCAAACAATACCACAATTACTTCAATTGTATTCACATAAATAACAATACCGTAGTAGATAGACTTATAACAGTTTAAAACACTTTAAAATAGAAAAATATTTTGAAATTGTATTATATTCGAAAACTTCCAACAAAGAGAAACCCAATAATTAATTTGGTAAGGGCAGTTGGAAAGTAGTAATATTAATACAGTGATCAGCATTGAATGATGACCAGCTGAGACTGTATTCTAATATAACTACAAGGACACCTTATACAAGCAAAATGTACCAGACTGAATAAATTCCGAACACACGAAGGTATGCTTCTAATGACCTCAGAAGTGGCTACAATGAATAATTATTCCATCATATAAGTCAAGCTTAATCTAAAAGAGATAACTGTTCAAAATAATTATTAATATCAACAACTATAATAAGAGCTAAGAAGATAGACATGTAATTTCCTTTTTGAGAAGCTTTTATTTTTCGTGGTCAACCATCGATCTGCTATTATATGGATAAAACTTGACTAAAATTGATCTAGCCATCACGCAGTCAATTTGTTTTTATGAAGATTTTTTAATAATAGTGTTAGAGTTATAAGAAGCTTGAGTAGAGCAGTTTGTTAAAGTATCCATGTGTTAACTTACTGTGGCGGTTTGACGACCTTCTTGATCTCGTCGGACTTGAGCAGACGCGACAGATCGCTGTTGGCCATCTTGGGGAAGGGCAGGTTGTAGCCCTTCTTGAGGGTGGAGGCCTTGCGCCAGGTGCCGTAGAGGGCGTCCAGCTTCTCGAACGCCGATTGGGTCCAGATGACGAATCTGCCCACGTGACCACCGGGAGCCAGCTTCAGCAGGTTCAGCTTCGTCACGTTAATCAGCTCCACGCCGGGGATGTTGCGGAATGCCTTTGTCAAACCCTAAAAACACAAATTAATCAATTTTAAACCCAAACCAAAAGAAAAATCAACTTAGAAGATTAATTAAATGAGTTCAATAAAATAAAAAAGGTACTTGATAACTCTTATTGTGTTTCAATAGTTTTAGTAGTCATATTGGAAAAAAGTTGGTATGTAAAGATCAACTCGTATAATATTAAATACTAGGTGAGGCCAAATGAACTCCTTGGTTCCAAGTTTGATGCCGCATCTACATGTTGGCCCAATGAAGGCCAATGTCGACCAGCGCCACGCCAGTGTGTAGATGGGTGGTTTGCCAGCGCTGGCATAGATGTGGACTATGTATTAGTTGGTGAGCATGATTGGTTGGTTGTCACAGATTAAGAAAAGAGTGGTGGTGACGCAGAGAGCTCTATTTGGTTTTACAGTTGTCCTCACTGTTTTATGTCGCCCGAATAGATTATTATCCTAGCAAGTATAAATCAGGTTGCCGCCTACTCAATCATCTATTGAGTAATGATTACATCTACTATATAGTATGATTACATCTACTCAATAGAGATGTAACCCATCTATTTCCAAATTATTTTGATTTATTTATTCAAAGACATACAAAACACAATTCAACACATTTTAAAAAGTGCAACCGAGTCATGACAAAATCACATTGCAAAAAACCCACGATACTATCCCTACCTATTAAGAATGTTTTTGTGATAAACCTTGATGCTCTCATAACTATGACAACTTTAAATGACATTTTCCAAAATCATGGCCCAGCAATGAACGGAAATTTATAAGAAATCAGATAAAATGTACCAGACTGAATAAATTTCTCACTCATTGATCGAGTAAAGAAAGAATAGAAATCTGGATAGTTAATTTAGCGAAAACCTCAAAGTGCCTACCCTATATTCAAGTGGCACTGGGTGTGGCTCGCAAATAGTTCTATTTTTTTATTAGATTACTGAAATGAGTCTGTCCAGGTAACGCAAAAGATTATCAAAATATAATTAGCACAGTGATAAACAAGACAACAACTTAATATTACTCAATAACTTACAACTTATCAAAAAATCTTTAAAACATTTTTGAAAAGGTGTAGTACTAGCTGCGTTGTGATGCATGATAACTAGAAACGCATGAGAAAACATAACTTCACAACGCAACTAGAAAACAAGTACAAAGGCAATATACTCGCATTAGCAGAAAAATGCATTCCGTATAGGAAATATTATTGCCACTTGAATTTATTCAAGGACACCTCATTATACGAGTGAAATGTACCAGACTGAATAAATTCCGTACTCAATTGTTCAAGTAAGGAAGGAATAGAAATCTGGATCATTAATTTAGCGAAAACCTTAAAGTGCCTACCCTAAATTCAAGTAGCACTGGGTGTGGTCTCGCAAACCAAACTATACAATACTGTAGATTATTGAAATGAGTAAAATTTTTAGTCATTGGCAAATTCATTATGATCTGAACTATTTGTATCAGAAATCGATGTGTATTCAATTCGCGATATTTCAAGATTAAAATTCAATTTATAAATCAATAATTTCATGGAAATGTCTGAATAAGGAATAATGAATGACCGGTTGCAGAATCGTTACGTAAAATCGAACACGGCTATGTGAGACATGGATTAAAATCACAAACATAAATGGTTGGTCATTGAACAGTCGTTTGTCGAAGCCCATTTAGCTATATTATCTCGAATTAGCATCACACACAAGTCATATTGCTCTATTTACTTTTTTCCGTACATGCTTCTATCCAACCAATGTCTTGGCTTCGGGGAAAGTTTTAATGGACATCACTGTGAACATACTTAAACGACCTCACATAAAATTGAATAACAACAAGGCGACTCGAGATTTCTCACCATATTTAGCGATTTGGAGGTTATAAAAAACTTTTAAAGAGAAAAAACACGGAAAATTCCAACTTACCGCTTTGACAATAAATTATTCTGAAATTCGACATAAATTTCATCCAACATGAGTTGATAATTTAATTAGAATTATATAACGATTCTATTATGGGGGAACAGAAGTTGGCTGAAGATTCGACTTATGCAATCTCTAGTGGACAAAAAAATATGAAATACACCTATCCTTGTTTACAATGGCAGAGATAGAACAATAGTGAATAAAACTAATTTTAATCACATAAAATGTGATTATTGAATGCGAGACTCTAATTTAAGAAAAATAAATACCTTTTATTAATTACCTTGAATTTAGTAAAAACCTTCTACTCATTTTGGTAATGTATTCAATATTGTTGAAAGGAAGGAGGTGAAAGGTTATAGGATAGTGATTAGACAAACGTTGTCTGCGTCGTCTGCATAATTTACTGTACAGATCAAAACAAAATGAATAATTTCATTCATATTCGTCTAATATAGACGTGATCGTTCATGTTGTTTTATAATAATAAAATACCTACTGTGTACCCAATTTACATACTCTCTGATGGAATTAAAATAAGCTCCTCTTGTTTTGTGGGGTAAGTAATTATAAGTTTTATGAATCAGGTTTGATTTCATGTGAGATACATTACGGTATTCTTCTATAGAATTGCAGTTGCCTGTTAAATAGAAAGTGACAAATCCATACATGTTTTATGATTATTCAAATGAAATATTATAAATAATTCAATCCTAACATACAAGGTGTAGTATTAGTATATAGCTTATCAGGAAGACAATAATTTCATGACCTGATCTTGGACCTACTGCTATGACATGTTACTGCTAGTTCATATTGCTTTAATATGGTATATCATCATTGTCATATATAGCTTAATTCATTCTAAGCTACATGTGGATCAATAAATACGGTCCAACGGAAACATTAAAACAAGATAACCTGTTTTAGGTTAGGATGTCTGAAACAATGTATGGTAATACATGATAGAACATCGTTCCAACATAGAAATTTATGTAATTCCATGTATAACCCTCCATAAAAAATCTTGGCAATATTGCTATGTCAATCGACAAGTATCTAAGTAATAAAAATAACAGAATTATTTACTCAATCCTTTCAACACTAAAGCCCAAAGAAGTCCACTTCATCCAGGAAACCAATGAATATTATGATTTATTAAATGCAGTATTATAATATTCTTTATTGCTACTAGTTTCACTTAATCTTCTTTGAAGTTCAAGGTATTTTTCATTTCCTTCCCAGTCGAATAATTTATAAAATAAGTGCATTGCAAGTGAAGTATTTTTACGTTCAAATAATAGCCGCTCAGCCTTTGTTTCATATGACGATTACACATCTTAACCATGAGCGCGCTGTCGGCATTTCTCCTGTTCCCCTATATTGGTTGAGCACCTACAAGTATTGACAATAATATGAGTTGTGGGTAGCCAAAATACTCGTAGAAAATAAATACTTATATTTACTTGTTAGTGGATACTTATTGTACTTATTAGTAAGCTATACTCGGTAAAGATAATTTACTAATATTATTTACTTATAAATAGTTTTTCGTAAACAACTTTCAAAAGACGCTATTATAAGCTCTAAAATGCATTTGGCGCTAGTAGATAGTGGATTTAACAGTACGAATTCGGGCCCTTAACTGACAGTTTTGAACAATTGAATACATTAATAAGATCCTTCTGACGACTGTGCAACAGAATCATGTGTCTAATCGGGCGTTGTTAGTTGTATGTGAGCTACAGTTTACTTTGACGTCTGTGCAATGAAAAATGGAGTTATGGCTTCGTAAATTAGTTAACTGCCTGTTTTCAACTTTATGTGACGACTCTGCAACCGGGCATACGAGAATTTGATTGATTGAAAGAATGCAATATCAGAAAATGGAATCATCAACGTCTCAGAAACACGGACCAATAGTTTTCATCATGTTATTGCATTCTGAAGAATTTCCAGATCGCGAGTTTGAATGCACACCATTAAACAAAATTTGAAATGATCATCTCACAAACGGTTATACTGATTATATTTTTATTTTTTCAGAGAATGCAATATCAGAAAGATGGAATCATCAACGTCTCAGTAACACGGACCAATATTTTTCATCATGGAAATGCATTTCTCTAAGTGAAACAAAATGAATGATCAAATGCTACAGAAAAGTGTATTTAAATAATTCATTTATGCAATTTGATAAGCAATAATTGAAGGTTAAATAATCTATGGAATAGAAATTATTCTTTCTGATAAAGGAATCATAAAAGTTCTAATTTAGAATGCACAATCAGAAAATAGAATCATCAACATCTCAGAAACACGGACCAACAATTTTCATCACTCAAGTGCATTCCTGAATCCCTGAACTTCAAAAACACTTTATGTTATATCTAATAGAATATGATTTTTCTTTTGTCAACGGAAGCGAGTATTATAAGAAGCATTCTAGCAACTAATTCTAAAATAGATAAATGTGTAACAAATCAACAAAAACAGTTACTGATCAGGAATATTATCAGTATAAATTTCTACAAATTGTGAACTTGATGAGGAAATCTTACTAAGGATCAAGGTACAGTTAAACTAAAATGCATTATCAGAAAATGGAATCATCAACATCTCAGAAACACGGACCAATTATTTTCATCATTCGAATGCATTTAAGGCAAATTTAAAATTTTACAATTCAGAATAAAAAATGACCACCGACATTAATGGTATTTAATAAAATGACGAAAGTATTTTTTCAATGTAACAACTATTTATGAAGTGAAGGTAAATTTATAAACAAGAAAGAATGCAAAATCAGAAATTGGAATCATCAACATCTCAGTAACACGGACCAATGTTTTTCATCATGTTAATGCAGCGAATATTACATAGTTTATAATGGTCTTATGAGATATAGTTGTAATAGGCTACACATATTTTCTTAACCCGGATTATCTCCTTTGTATTATTAAAAGCCTGGCAAGTGATTTACTCTACATTAATGTATATAAACATGTAATTATTACAAGATTAACTAAAAATGTACCAGACGGAATAACTTTAATATTCATAAGAGAACATCAAAGGAATAAAATCTGGAAATTTTATGTAGCGAACACAAAAAGTGGCAGCTCAATAATAAAGTGACACAGAGTGCGGTTCGCATGAATATAGAGTACTTGAACACTTCTTGCACTCATGATAGCTAAAATCCCAAAAGTATCATTGCTCCAGTTGCAAAATTCAACAATTTCAATGAGTATCAATTTTTATAACATACTAGTTACTGGAGAATGTGTGAAGGATAGAGAATTCTATTAATAGAATATGACGTCATAGACATACCTGATCACGGTTATAGATGATCAATGGTCCTCTACGCTGGATGCGACGGCGGTTACGCATTTTACCCTTGCCAGCTCTGAATCGGCGGCTCTTGTATACCTAAAAAAATCGATTAAAAATATTTTATTCATATTCTGTTCAATAACCTATTTAAAAGTGGTAGGTATTCCAGTAGAATTCTATAATCTCTATTCCTTATGAAGATTCGTTAAATTCAGATCCAATTAGATACTTTCAAAGCTAACTGTATCTCTGAACTTCTTGAATTCAGAAAGGAGGATTCTTTTGTGTAATGACAATTTTAATTACCTTCTGAATGTCATTCCAAGCCTTGATTCGGTGAAGGAAGATGGTGGCTTGCTTGGTTTTGTTGTATTCTTGGATCTTATCGCTGACAACCAAGGGAAGTTCTGGCACATCCTGAACCATGTGGCCTGTAACGGAAAATATAAAGAAAATCGATAAAAAATATGAAAGAACTCTTTTTGAAACACCATGATCGGGATAAAAATAAAGTTGATCAATATGTTTATGATGCATTCCTTTGTAAACTTACAAGAGCATCGGACTTCAAATTCAATTTTTGGCGGATGGAAAACGATTTCTCTATGAGAACTGCAATTATCAAACACAATCGAGTGGCTCTCAAAAGAGCAAGAACATGAGAATACAATTAGAGCTGAAATCACTCTTAGAACAAAATCTAATCGCACTAAGATGGCTTCAAATAATGCACATCAGAAACTGGAATCATCAACATTTCAGTAATACGGACCAAAGCTTTGCATCATGTAAATGCATTTTTGTTCATGTTGAAATTTGGAGAATCAAAGGAAATGACTAAGTACAATATTACGCCAAAATCAAAAATCTAATATATTTATCTAAACTTGATTGAATTAAAATATGCGTTGATGCTGTAAAATAGCATCATATGTACCAGACTGAATAACTTCAATATTCATAAGAGAACAGGCAAAGGAATATAATCTGGAAGTTTGATGTAGCGAACACAAAAAGTGGCAACTCAATAAGCAAGTGACACAGAGTGCGGTCCGCAAATAGACATGAAGTAGTATACACTTTTAAAGTAGATATTAATAATGTGTCAAAGAATATTTTATATTAAGAAAAATTACTATTCAACTTCAATCAAATAAATTTTTAAAAAATAAATAAAGTTCTAGACACTCAAATGCACTATCAGAAGAATGGATCATCAACATCTCAGAAACACGGACCAATGATATCATCATTTAAAAGCATCTAATTGGCTAGTCAATATTGAGTATCTTGAAAATTTTGAGTCAAAGTGATTGAATAACTAACAAGAAAGCATGAAATTAATAGTGTTCCCATATGTTACAGTTCCAATAGAATTTTTTCAGAGAAAGCATAATCAGAAAAATGGAATCATCAACATCTCAGCAAAATGGACCAATAGTTTTCATCATTTAATATTCTGTCAAATTGATCATCATTAGTCATCATTTAATTCTCTGTCAAAAGAATTACTAATACGATTCATGTTGAAAAGGAAAAAAATTTTCCCAAATAATTTTATTGGAAAAATGAAGTTTACAAAGTATGATGAATTTAGATATAAAAATTTATTTCAATCTTGTTTCCACAAACAGCAAGAATGAAGAACATTCCAATAAGATTGAAGATTTATTAGAAATTGCAGTTAGCCAACTTCTGGAATATTGCTGTAATAATAATTCAATAAGAATCAATTTAAACTACAAAGATTATAATTTTTATCAAAGGAACTGCCAGAGATGTGTTCAACCAAAACTGGTTGTAATAAATAAATCGCAGAACGAATTTCTGAAAATAGCCCAAGACTTCTTTAGTAAGATTCAAATTACTGTTCAAACCATATTTTTATTTAATGGAAAACTGACCTTTGGACATGACGAGGGCGGGAACACCGCTGGCGGCTATGGCGGAGACCATGGCGTACCTCTTCTGGTTGACGTTGACCTTGCGATGCCATCTGCGCCAGGTCTTAGTAGGCGCGAACATGCGACCTCCCCTACACATGTTGCCGAAAGCACCCTGGCCCGAGCGGTGAGTACCACCTCCGCGCACTCTTGGAATACGAGCCACGGCGCGACCTGTTCCCCATGATTCGGCACTGGTCTGGTGTCCTACAAACATACATGCCAATTGAGATAATCTTGAAAAAATATAAGCTCGAATCAAACTCTGTTGCTTTACAGAACAAATTATTACATTAAAAATAGATTGCAAATGTTATATTTTTATAACTAGATATATTATTTTTTTATAATTTATACTTATTTGCCGACACCGACAAAAGCAAAGTTTAAGTGCTGGTAACGAGTAAGAAAAAAGGAAAACGATAATATTACATGCAATAGAAAAATTAAATTGTAATAATTGTAACATAGTAGGCTGGATTATAATATTGAAACTATGCAATTCAATCAAAATGAAAGCGAGGAAAATCTATTATAATAACGTATGCAAGTCTGATGGCAATACTAAAAAAATTTAAATTGTCTTATGAATTAGGTGAAATCTTTTGTTGATTCAATCACATGTATTTTTTTTAATACTAGATTTAGTGATGTTATTTAAAATTACGTTTTGTATGTATTTAATAAACACATAGAACTAACTACGCCATAATATAAGGTCTGTCCTCGAAATATGGTATTGTAAAAATGGTGGATGGCAATCTAAAACTGTGAGCTGGAATGTATTTATTTTTGCATTTATTTAGGCCTATATATAGCTGCGTACACATATTCGTGCTTCCAACCCGCACCGAGCACGCTCCTCCCTCGTACCACCATCGAACCACAGTCGCACCGCCCACGCACCCATCATGAACGTTACGGAAGATGTTAGATCTTCTCGCGTTCCCCGGTCGAACCACTGTTGCTCGCCGGTCGATCATCAATCGCTCTGCTGGAGTGACGTTCCGTGACGTTCGGTTGCGGAGCAAAGCGACAGTCTGTACGCACCTTAAAGTATTGCATTTTTTATGACTTAATTTGACTGTTCCATAAGGTAGGCCAAATTCAGTTAGATTAACTCTGCTCGAGATTTTAAGATCTGTGACCCATTTTGTAGAAAGCCTTCAAAAAGTTTTAAAACTGACCCAAGTTATGGGCAATAAAGTAAATAACTAAAAATCAATCATAAAAAGAAGAATTATTATATGCATGATGAATTATTTTATCTTGAGAACAGTCAATAATTAACTAGAGAAGATTTCAGTTAGTAATTTGTTATGAAATGTACTTAGTTATTATGGAATGAGATTTTTTGTAAAACAAATAATATTAGCCTATTTAATATTATCAATTGGCAAGATAAGGTATCACAAAAGTAAGGCCAGGATAGCTGAAAATTAATATTAGAATAATAAAAGATCTAATTTAACGAAAGATAAAAATGGATAAACTGTCTTTTTTATCACATATTAAGGTTCAATTGAAAAAGATTTATTGGCAGAAATATAAAATTAACACATCTTAGAGATACCTAATAGAAGCAATACAAATTTTACAACATGAAAGATACTATTACAAAATAGAATGCAATGCCAATTGAATATTTGCATCTCGAGGTACTAAACCTGTTTGAATTAGTAATATAAAATTGATTACAAAAAATTCCTTGACAAAGACTGAAGCCACGTTGTAATAGCTGCAACAGCTTCTTACAAAGTGACGTAATGTAGCCCAAAAACATGGTAGAGTAATGTAAAAAAGCCACATTTACTAACATACTACAGTAAGGTCAATGCTACAATGATGGTGGAGAAAAATAGGAGAATAGCGTTGCCTTGCTACTGCATTCTACAGAGGATAGCAGCTGATAACAGAAAATCTGATGTGATATTAACTGTTCATTCTATGAAATAATAACCTCTATTTAACGTTGTGGAGCTAGAAAAGAATAACACGGCTTTGTCAAATGATAGACAAGGATAGCAAACCAATTATTAAGCAAATACTGCTATAATAACGTAAACCTCACTGTATGAATATACTTTACAGCAAGTTGCCGTGCCATATGAAGCAATTGCCTTAAACTTTAATTGTCACGTGTAATGCATTTCAAGATATTGCTGCCACTGAGTCTATAAAAAAGTTATTCAGCTCATTCGGGTCAATATCTACTTTAGTATTCTTGTTTGTTCTTGTTTCCTCTGACAAGACAGGAAATTTTTAAATTATATCATGAGAATTTAAAACATTACCTGCATCTTTGTTCACACAGTATGGCTGTCTATGATTTTTAGCGATGTTCATGTGAACAAAGTTTACAACATCGGGCCTAATTGGAGCCTTGAAAACAGCAGGCAATGAGACTGTTGTTCCTGTTGACTCATTTTTATCACTGTAGACCGAGATTAGCGGCCTTGCCGCAGCTATTGACTGAAAAATAAAGGTATTCTTTAATGAAAATATGTAAGTCAGCATTAACATTATTCAAATATAAAAATAATATATCATGCTTATGATAGCTGGTGAACATAAAACATCAAAATAATTCTTGAAATGGCGGATTATTGGATTTAGTGCAAATATGCGTAACCTAACCTCAAAGAAATAAAAATAAAATGAATACCAAATTTTTTAGAAAGATATTTACAACTTAGTTTAGAGAACCTAAGATAGAGTAATATTATGAAATTATAGAAAAAAGACAATGATAATTTACAAATTGCTAGACGTAATCCGCCACGCAACCACATGTCTCAAGTAGTATGACATAAAAAATTTACGTTTAAATTTAAGTAAATAAACCAAAATATGTATAACAGTTTAAGAAAAACATAATAAAGTAAGAACGATTAGGATGAAACAATTATATTACTATTTTATGATAAATTTACTGGCGGCTACAAATACGAGTAGTTTGGCTATAGTGACATGTGTGTGCCACAAAAAAAGTTATGAAAACCAACTAATTTTGTTTAATATAGTTGAAGACAAGTGAATTAATTTTGAAAATTGGCAATTAACTTTAAAAACAAATGAATTATTAAAAATACTAACCATTTTGTAATAAAATTGAGAAACGTGTGCCTAACCACAATCCGATAAACTGAAAGGAAAT
This sequence comes from Nilaparvata lugens, assembly GCF_014356525.2. Taxonomy (NCBI): domain Eukaryota; kingdom Metazoa; phylum Arthropoda; class Insecta; order Hemiptera; family Delphacidae; genus Nilaparvata; species Nilaparvata lugens. The sequence continues at coordinate 46,730,575 of NC_052507.1, forward strand.
GGAGGAACGAAAGCCAGCCAACTTCCTTTTTGAACGCAGTATAACCAACCAAAATTCACTGTATATTGCTATTTTGAATTTTTATGAAAAATTGAAACAAATTTAAAATATGGAAATTTTTTAAGTGAGAATAGATCAGAACTATAAGTATTAACCGATTGGACAGTCAATATTCTCTTCAAACCATAGTCCAACACCTTTCAACTGAACAAAAAGAAATTGGAATTGCTGGGTTTTAGAGTAGACGATTATATTGTTGTTTGTTTAAGTGTGAAGTGTAAATATCAATATTCTTTGGATTGTTGAATAAGGTCACAATCACCCAAGAGCTAATTCCTCAGTTAATACCTTGGTAAATACCTTCTGATTTATTTATTATTCAAATTTGTGGGATCAATGAGGTCAGAAAATGGAATTTTAATTCACATACCATAATTAGATACTGTACACAACTATTCAGATGGCGATTCCGAACAGTGACCACTTTTAATAAGAGTTTATATCATCACATATAAATCCTTCACATTTTCTTTTATTTACCGAATAAGAATACGAGTTGAAATATTCAAACCTTACATAAAAAGATAACCTGACCTGAACTCATTCATTCAAACTGACCCAATTTATCAAACTCAATCTATTCAATTCAATTTTTCCTCTGTCCGTAACCAGTGTAGCCTATCATATACCAGTATATACCGGATAGACATTGTCGATTAATAAAAACACAAAAGTTCAAATATTTACACTAATCTCAATTTAAATCTGACACCCCCATACTCACAACTTTTACCAACCTTACCTGTCAAATCTTCACAGTATGATTTCATTTGATGTGCATTAATGAATATAGCTGTATTCTCCAAAGGTCTTTGATATTCTCTGACACAATGCTGACCTATTCTGTAACTCTACATGTGCCGGTTGCACAAAGGCCAGTTAAATTTTAATCGTGAATAATCCTTCAAGAATCAACCAGAGAAGCCATCTTATCAAAACGCCTTCTCTGATTGGTTCTCGTGAAATTAATTACGGTTAAAGTTCAACTTACTTACTAACTTGATACTTGTTGTCCTTGTCGAAGACTGGGGATTCCAGATAGACAGTGTCATGAACAAGATTGGTTGGTAGCCATTTTGGCAAGTCATTGGAATAGAACTGATTCAAAAATGGGGCTCGTCCTCAAGCTCAGCAAATGAGTAGAGTGGTAGTGAAGCTTCAGCTTCACTGTGCTAAGCAGTTTATCTCTTGGTAAATTTCTCACTTCGCTGGGCAGCCTGTTGAACATCCGAATGGCTGCTGCTGGGTAGCTGTTGTAGGTGCTGCTCAATCGTGTGTGTGATGCCTCAAGGTCAGCAGCTCGGCGCGTATTGTGGCTGTGGATTTCACCTCTTCTTGTCCAGGCTTCCTGGTTGTCCATCAGGTGTGATAGTGAGCAGAACACATACTGACTGTAGATGGTGAGGATCCCCATACCCTTGAAGAGAGGTTTACAGTGGTCCCTAGTTCCCGAGAATGTGATTGTTTGGACTGCTCTTTTTTGGAGGAGCAGCACATCCTTTGCTGCTGGTACATGTCCCCACAGGATCAGTCCATACATGATGTGGCTGTGAAAGAGTAAGTGGTATGCCATCACCAAACTATCCCTGCCTACCACATGTCTGAGCTTTTTTAGCAGGTATATTACCCTGGAAAGCTTTCAACACACTTCTGACACATGGTGACTCCATCTCAGCCTTCCATCCAGCCAGAAGCCAAGCAACTTGACCGGCTCTGCCTCCTGCCATCACAGTGAGCAAATGAGGGTATTTGTTTTGTCCTCATTCAGCTTTAGTTTGTTTGCTGAGAACCACTTTTTTGCGCTGCATAGCAGTTCTGCAGATCTTGAAATGGCCTCATCACTTGTTGGACCTCTCGCTGTTATTGTAGTGTCATCTGCAAAAATCACTGCTTCCTTGTTTGCTGTGAAATCATTCATGAGGAGAATAAACAGCAAGGGTCCCAACACTGAACCCTGTGGTACACCATGCTCTACTCTCCTGATACTAGAAATAGCTTCCTATATTGAAATAGCTTGCATTCTATTTTGCAAGTAGTTCACAATTGTTTTCAGCACGGTCCCTTTCATGCCATACATTTTAAGCTTTTTGATGAGTAAGTCATGTGGCACACAATCAAAAGCCCTTCTCAGGTCGCACATTGTGAGGGCCAGTGCTCCACCAGCCTCAAAGGTACTTTGTATCTTACTGGTCAGGGTGAGCAATGCACTTGTAGTTGAGCACCCATTTTTGAAGCCATGTTGAGATTTTGCCAGGATTTCGTTCCCCTCCAGAAATTCTGTGAGTTGCACCTTCATTTCTGTCTAGATGACCTTGGACAAAATTGGGACTATTGATATTGGTCGAAAATTAGATGGGATGCTGGTGTCACCTTTCTTGTGATTTGTTATTGTTCTTGAAATCTTCAGTAGATCTGGGAACTTACCCACACTGAGACAATCATTTATTGCCCTTGCCATTGGTCTTGCTATTAAATGTGCTGTGAATTTCAAGATAAATGTTGACAGGCCATATGTCCTGTGTTTTGGAGTTCTTCAATCCTCTGATAATGTTCTGTATCCTCCTTGGGTTAACCTCCTTCCAGGCATACATACTTACACCATCTCTGGTGTTGATGCCAACAACTGGATCATGGTCGCCTGTTTTGTCCAGGTCCTTCAACACATTACCAGCAGCCTCAACAAAATAATTGTTGAAATCGTCTGGGCTGAGTGGAGAGTCTACCTGGGGCTTCTCTGGATGATGTTCATTGATCACATCCCAGACCACTTTGCACTTGTCTGCATTCATGATGATGTGATTTTTGTGAAACTGGTTTATTTTTCACTAACTGTTTTTTGTGCAACCGGGCCACTATATTATAATTGGCAAATTGTAAATGATGTAGTTTACAGTAAATTTACTCTTCAGTAAAGAACGAAGTCTACTGTAGATAGGACCTCAGCATTGTCAATTCTCTTTATGACCTCAGCCAACTAAAGTGGATAGCTGATTCCTGTATATCTGATGTGATATTGATTGGGTTTTTCTGTAACAATTTCTTCGATAATGATGGAATATATTCTACTCTACAAGAAAATATATTCCATATGATATAGAAATAGATTTCATTATTTATTGAGTTCAAATATTCTGGTAATTCTTTATTCATTCCTTTAAAAAATACAGATTAAAAAAAAAAAACAATCTAACAACCTTGCCACAAAAAAACTAGTATTTGTGGTAATATTCACAATAATTTTACAAGACAAGCAGAAGCACTTGGATTATCACAGTGAAATTACTATTTAACTTTGAAAAGTTTTGTTGAATTTGAAAAGAGATTATTTAAGAAACTTCCTGCTCTTATCAGAGAATGTGATATTAATAGTTTTAAGGTTTGTTTTCAAGTCTGCTGTCGATATGGTTATGATTTGTGGTGATGTCTTTTATTTTCTTGACTTGTGATATACTTGTTTTGAAAATGTTTCTCACATGTTATAAAAATCTGCCTATCTATGTCTTATTTTTGTATATTATTGTGATGATGACTATTGACGTTTATTGTTTAATTTGGTATTTTTTATTGAACTTTTCACTATGTCTGGCATTTTTGGAGTGTTTTGACAGTAAAATGAATCTTCAATCTTGCAAAGCTAGAAAAATTAATTAGAGCAGTCTGCTTTGTTTGATTACAAACTATGTCAATCAGGTGCTATAGTGAGGTCCACGTTATAATGACAGTATTTGATCAACTCTGGTTTCACTATCCTTGTCTATCATTCAACAAAGCAAGTGGTACTATCCTTTTCTAGGTCCACAACGTTGCCAATTATGTTTTTGACAGTGTAGAAATATAATTAATTAATGCAGGAAATTGGCATCGCTATTCTTCTATCTTTATCCACTGTCATCATAACGTGGACCTCACTATAATTTTATTTATTAATGGTAGACATCATGATTGTTGACACATGCATTTCTATAAGGAAAAATGAAAAAAAAAACGGTCAAACTTTAATACGGATAAATGATTGACCTCTTTTCCACGATACTCTTTTCCACAAGAATTCCAAAGATACGCTGGCAAAAACTTGACAAAGATAAAGGTAGAGAATTTTCTTTGAGGATGGAACAATACCTTCACTCTGACTCTCCTGAGTCTCAAAATGAACCAGTTAGTGTCATCTGGAGCAAACTTCAGGAATTCTGTCTGGTCACAGCCAGAACTTGTCTTGGAGTTTCGAAGGGAGCAGTTCAGGGTGGCAAAAATACAAGATGGTGGAAACCAGAAATAGAGGTCATTCTGAAGGAGAAAAAGCTTCTTTTCAAACAGTGGCAGGGCAGCAAGACACAGGAAGACAGAGAAAAGTACAAACTCGAGTATAAAATAGCCAAGAAAGCAGCCAAGAGAGCAGTTGCACAGGCAAAAGCAGCTTCAGAGGAAGAGTTCTACAAAAAGCTTGAGACCACCGAAGATGAAAAATCAATATTCAAAACTGCCAAACAAAGACACAACAACTGTCAAGATATCAAAAAAGTAAAATTCATAAAAAATTAGGAGGGTCAACTTCTCACTAATGATGAGGACATTAAACAGAGATGGAAAGAGTATTACAGTTATCTTCTGAATGAAACATTCCCAAGTAAGGCACTACCACCATCTCAGCCAACAATGGGACCAATTCCACTCATTACAGTAGAGGAGGTGCAAGTGGCTCTAAAAGAAATGGCTAATAATAAGGCATTAGGTCCAGATGAAATACCGGTGGAAATGATGAGAATACTGAATGGTTCAGGAGTGACATTTCTCACTGATGTCTTTAATGCAGTGTTAAGTGAAGGCATCCTAGATGAATGGAGAAAGAGCTATATTGTCCCATTCTATGAAAACAAAGGAGATGTATGACTCTGCAAAAACTTCAGGGCAATAAAACTCATGTCACATACCTTCAAAATCTGGGAAAGGGTGATCAACAAACGCCTTCTGGGAGTTACATCTGTAACAGAGAATCAGTGTGGATTTGTTGCTGGTAGGTCTACCATGGACGCAATACACTCTGTGAGGATTCTAGTTGAAAACCACAGAGATAGGAAATCGGATCTACACATGGTTTTCATTGACCTAGAGAAGGCGTTTGACCGAGTGCCCAGAGAGCTCATTTGGAGTGCACTGAGGGCACAAGGAGTCCCAGAATATTACATACATGTGGTAAAAGACATGTATCGTGGAGCTAAGACAAAGGTGAGGAGTCCAGCTGGAACCAGTGAGGAGTTTAATGTGGAGGTTGGAGTGCATCAGGGTTCAGCCCTGAGCCCACTCCTCTTCAGTCTTGTGATGAACTACCTCACCAAAGAAACGCAAAATCCACCTCCATGGGACATACTATATGCAGATGACATTGTCCTCATCAGGAAAACGTCAAGAGAGCTGCAACAAGCTCTGGACCTGTGGCGTGAGAAACTGGAGGGGGCTGGCCTTCGAATCAGTAGAGAAAAGACAGTCTACATGCATTGCAACTTTGGTAGAAATAATGACCAGGCGCACATACACCTTCAAGGTACTCCACTGCCAGTAGTTCAGAATTTCAAATATCTAGGCTCGATTATCAGCAATGATGGCAGTATAGATGCAGATGTTTCGAGTCGGATAAATACTGGGTGGATGAAATGGAGAGAGCTGACTGGTGTACTCTGTGACAAAAGAATGCCTGTGCATATTAAGGGAAAGGTATATAAATCTGCAGTGCGTCCAGCAATTCTGTATGGAGCCGAGTGCTGGCCGCTCAAAAAACAGCAGGAAGATAAACTCCATGTGGCAGAAATGAGAATGTTGAGATGGGCGGGGGGAGTTAGTATGCTGGACCACATCAAAAACATTCATGTCCGGGGCAGTCTCAAAGTGACACCAATTTCTGAAAAAATAATTGAGGGGAGACTGCGCTGGTACGGTCATGTTAACTAAATTGTTAGTGCTGATATCTGAACAATTTTGATTATTTCAGATAATAAACACAGTAAATGGAAACAAAATAGTTAAACCTCCAAGAAATCAGTACCATTATTTATATTTTATTGGTGCATAAATGTTTCTATCCATGAGAGCCATTTCAGAATGAGGACATGATAGCTACCGTATGACATTTGAAATTTGTTTTCATGAGTTGCAACATGTATGTTATACATGATAAAATATCAAAGGGTACTGGATAATATCCATTACAACTCACTAATTTGGATTTAAGTGGCAGAAAGCACACATGAGAAATACTAAGAAATAGTTTTTTGTCTAGGCTGATAGGAAGTGAGGATCGATTGTCAGACTATAGTGTGGTCCATGTTATAATGGCAGTATTTGATTAACTTAGGTGTTGCTATCCTTGTCTATTATCCCACAAAACACATAGCAGTATCGTTTTTTAGCTTCACAACGTTGCTAAATAAGTTTTTAAGAATGTAGAAATAATTATAATAAATCAAGGCAGACAAACGGCAACTACAACAACGGTAACGTGGACCTCACTATAGGCAAAACACTGATCTCACAAAACATTATTATCTACAGACCTCAGCTAGATAGTTGTGTTTGTAGCAGTAATCATTCAACTGATATCAATATTCAGTCTCGAAGAGATTTTAAGCTGCATCAACCAGAAATCCAACAAAAAAACTCACACTTAAAGCACAGAGGAAAGAAACACTACTTTATGCTTATTCCGTGCTTAAAGTATGCTCTTCGACAAACTCGCAAATTGGTTGCTCTCTTTATGAGAAATTGTCACTTCAAAAAAAGTGTTGCAGCTGCAGGCTCAGAAACGTTCTCTATCTAGTGTTTGAAGGAGGCAAACAAAAATTGAGTAGAGAACGTTTATATGCTTTAATCTCAACTACTCTTCCATTTAATGACTATTTTATATTGAGAAAATTCATCATCTTATTTCCGGGGATTTCAGTTTTCAATTCTGGGTTTTTGGGACTGATTCCGAGGAGAATTTTGGGTAATTTTGTCCATTGCCATTGGCAACACTGCGAGTGTGCTTTGACAGTGCGGAGGAGTTGGTTGGATATGGATAGGATAGTGGAATGCAAGGATTGTGTAAGGCTTGGGTTCAATTCAATGTGTGCATCTGCTTCCCATCTCATGATTGAATAAACAACCGGTGTTGTGTGATAAGGAATTTATTTTATAAAAATTATTATTTATAAAATTTTAATTTGTTTAAATCTCCTGTGCATCATGTTTGTGCCTAGGTTTAAAAATAGACTTTAATTCTTTATTGCATTGGTTGTTATCAATTAATCCAAATTAATTTTTTGGTTATATTTGGCTTTTTTTATACAGTAAGTAATTTTTGTTATCCTACCGTTTCTCTTATCTTGATGTTAAGTACTGACAGTAATTACATAATAAGCTTTTCTGCTTGGCCTAGAATTATAAATTTGAGGAGAAATCATTAAGTTTCACTGTAATAAAAGCACAATGTTTAAATTTTAATAACATTGACATTAGCCTAACCAATAATTTGTTTTAATTCAGCACTATCCTTTTGATGGTGACCAAAAAAATGCTGGTATTTTAAATAATTAATTATAACGTTTATAATATTATTTAGTAGTTTGATTAATTAATAATTAACTGCCATTATTGATCATTTGCGTTCATTTTTTCATTAGTAGCCTACTGTAGTGTAGGCCCTAAGGATCCAGATCATTACATTTCAATTTCAAGTAAATTTAGTCTTGAAAAACAGCTTTTATATCTCATCACTTACTATAATTATATTTATATCAGTATCACACCAAGGTTTCTTACAACTTGATAATTGTCAGCACTCACCGTAGGCTATTTGTTAACATTTGCCTATCATTTATAGAATTTACTTGTCCGGTTAAAAATTTCCGGTAATTTCTATATATTTTTTAAAATATATTTATTTATTCAAATTTTTTGTTTTAATATTCATCCTAACTTACCACTTTTAAAATCATTGTAGGACCGAGATTCTACTCTTATTTGTGGAAACTGATTTGTGCTTATGAAAGTTTTTTGTGATTATTTGATTAGTCCTCGATGTTAAATTTCCACAAATTAGAGTAGAATCTCTGTCCTACAATAATGTTAGAAGTGGTAGGATGGATATTGAAACAAATAATAGTACAAAACACTATTAAACCTAGATGATGAGAACACATATTGGTAAAAACTGAAAATCATTCTTCAAATATTATTTAAATTAGTATAATTTATGACGATCTCCAAAAAATGGGATGTAGAGGATGGAAACGAATGACAGAGAACCGAAAAGAGTGGAGAGCTTTAGTGGAGGCGGCCAAAGCATATTGGCCCACCATATTGGGCTGTAGTGCTAGATAAAAAAGTATACCGTAATTTATTATTTTGATCACAATTAAATTCCTTCAAATTCAACAACCTTGCTTTTGAACGGCTCAAACCAATAGGTTTTCTTTAAGTGTGAGAATTGTTCTTTATCTTTTTCAAATAGGCTATTCATCTTCACTTGCTAATGCCTTTTTTAATTTTTGTACGTGAGAAAGTTTAATAGCATTTGATTTTTTGTTGATAGTTAAATAATAAATTATATTTAAAAAAATGTCCTGTGCTAATCTATCAGTATAAAATTTTGCCACAAAATTGGAGGATTTTTTTTATGAGAAGCAGTGCAACGTAAAATTGGTAAAAATTCCATGTCATCCACCTTCATTTCATAATAGGCTACTTATAATCTTAATGAGCGTTTATCTGTTCCAGCCACTTGTCAAGATGATCAAAGACAGTGATGTAATTTTCTCATCCTTGAAAAATATTATTGACGAAAGGAGGAACACAAGTGACTTTATGTGGGTTTCGAGAGAAATAGATTGGGCTAAATCGTATCGACAAAACCATGACACCAGCAACCCTTACAAGTTTCAATATGACGTTTTGAAGAGTAGTAAAATAAAAAAATTGATCGAAGATGTAAGTAGAAGTAAATTTTTCAAAAACTTACACCGACTACTGTAACACTGTAACTAAAGCCTAACGGATTTGAAAATCTAGAAAGCTACCTTGAATGTCTGACAATTTCTGCATTCAATTAATTAATTTGATACATAGAAAATATCTCAGAAATATGTAAGTCATTCATTATGAATGGCATATGTGAGATTTATTAACATGTTTATCATCATTAAGAGTATACGAGAAAAAATGAAATTTATTTTAAATGCTCAAACTGTTAATGGGATAAAGGTGATAAAGGGGATTGTATACTGCATGCTCTCGATGAAATCCCTATCTATTGAAATGAATATTTATTTACCACGTAAATAAAAAGAGCCTTCTAATTTCTAGTTCATATGGAAGAGTATAGGCCAATATGAAACAATCTTATAAGTCTATAATATCAATAAGAAGAAGCGATAACACAGTTTTTATTCCCACACTTGTAATAACATGTCCGGTCTTACGGTTCGTTGACTGTAGTATGCAGATATCCAGATTTTATAACCAGTTTCATGGTTAAACTGTTTGATTAAACTGTATTACAGGAAGATCACACTGGGTATTAACTTTGAGTAAAGGCATAGAGGAAAGATATCATCTTATTCTATCTTTTCTCTATGATGAAGGCTTTTTAGAAAAAAACGGGTTCGATTTTCTGACTGAAAAATAACAAATTGTAAACTATTTTGCTGCCAATCCGCACTGAAATCAGCAAAAAATGTATAATCATTTTATTACAATCATATAAACTAATCATACCAAAATCCATCAACTCACTGTAAAACGCAACCAAATCTTTTTCACCACTAACTTCATTTTACTTGCTTGATTCAGCTGGAAAATGAGTTTTTTTATTATTACTTTGATCTTGATATAATTGAGGAAAAATGACATTCATCAGCTTACCCACACTTTTCCTGTTTACTAACATTTCACTAGGAGCTACAAGAGAAATAAATATAATTAATATGGGTTTGGCTTTTATGAGCCTTGAACATGCCTATACAGTAACTACTCGTATAATAAGCCTATAAATATTTTGATAACTTTTGATTATTTTTCTCTTCGTGGTACGAGATTCACGCCCAAATATTCTTTATCAGGACTAATATTAAGATAGTCATGAAAGTGATGACAGAATTCATTTAACAATTCAATAGGCCCATACAAAGAGGTTATGAGAGTGATTGGAAAACTATTTTATTCTTCTCAGTCGGCGGAAAACTGTTGTTTTTCATGTATGTTCTCTCTTCCTTTTAGTTGCAATTTTCTTCTACTGTGTACCGTATGCAATTTTAAACATTCTGAGGCCCATTTTCATCACTACTTTCAACGCTAATCTAGGTTTACTAGAATACATTATCATGCATTATAATGCATAATATGTTCGCATTTATTAAAACAATTTGTTAAATTCTGGGTCTAAACGAAAACCTGATCAATCTGTTTAAATGGCTCATGATTCAGAGGCCCGGGTTCAAATCCCGGCCCGAGCGAGATATTTATCTCGGTCCACTCCCGTGTTTCGGATGGACACGTTAAGTCGTCGGTCCCGGCTGCCTAAAAAGCAGTCGTTAGGTCATGTCAGAGGCTCTGAAATTGATCAGTTGCGACCTGAAAACTCTGACACCAAACCTGAGCCAGCCAGGTCACTCGATATTATTATTATATTTATAATTATAATAAATATAATGATAATAATTATTATTATTATATGGACCTTATTGTCTAGCATTTAGACGTTTAGACAAGTGAGACAAAATATAGGCTCCCCCCAAGATCCTAGAAAAGGAAAGAGATGTCACTCCATGGATATTATTATTAGTCAACAAGTCATCAAGCTCCTTTTTAGTCGGCAGGAAAACGTTTTTAAAAGTTTCTTTATTTATTTTCTCATGCATTAATAATGATATCCTGCTTTCCTCGAAAAGGAAGAAGGAGTGTATCAATTGAAAGAAACATATGACAGAATTTACTGCAATCGGGTTTGGATCCTGAAAGTTTTAAGTCTGTAGCTAATCGGGAATTCGTCGAAAATTGTGTTAAACTCCAACGTTACAGACTGACAGAAATGAACGAAAGTGAGTTGATGGAAATTTTGGAATAAGTAGGCCTAGAATTGTATTTCTAAATGCTATTCAACTAGTCAGTTGTTCAAAAATTTATGCAATGAGTAAACCATCAAAACATAAGCTGAAAAATACTTCCGAAATTTCCCTTGATAATTAAATCATCACAATATTAAAACCACCAATGTATGTCAAAGTAGAACTTGATCGTTTTTCGTAGCTTGTGAACTCACAAATCTGAGTAAAAAAAGTATTAATAAGCTAAAAACTATTTTAAAATTAGATTAAAAATTATTTTAAAGTTAGATTAAAAATTATTTTTGGCTGGAAATGTCGGTATGAGCGCTTTATTTAACCCCCCGAATCTCCAATTCAAGACACCTGAAAGTCCACCTTTCCAATACAATTTTGGTAAAAAGTGTCTAGTATAATATTATATCTGATTCCTAATATTATCATGCCTAGTCTCATAAAATTCTAGAGTCTTCAGATGTACATGAAATCTATTAATAAGCATTTGCTTTGTCTCTTGTCCTTGTATTTAAAACCGCAAATATTTTATTGCAAATTATATGACCAGGTGACAGAATATCATTGGTTGGAAAGATTTAAGTTATATAAGTTTAGCTTCTCATTCTAGCCATTTAATGAAACTCTCCTCGTTTTATGATTCTCAATAAAATTGTCAATGCCAGATTGTACGGTCTGTCAAAGTCGGTTCATTAGCGTTAATAATGAATGATTTTCAACCAAAATCAAAATATAAAACAAGAAGATAATTTAAAAAATGCAAAATGTTTATTTATCCAACTAAATATTGTATTTATTTACTTCATTAGATCTAATAGAATATTCGTCTATTGCCGATTTCTCAGTTAAATTTTATCCAACTTTACATTTTCAAATGCATGAAGAAAATTACAAACTACAAAATATTCAACATTGCAATGCAAATAATAAAATTATTGTCATCGCGAAGTGAACATTTGTATCAATGAAAGCTGAACATATGTTGCCTTATGTTTTTCTCTTTTATACTGCATCTAGATCAAAAAATGTATTATTGTTTCATAGACTTTGGTAAATAAATTTTATTAGCGTCAGAGGCCATTTTTTGTTTGAGCTTCAGTTTGTCGTCTTCAAACACAATGCACAAGATGTTTGATGATATCGAATGTTTTAATAATTTTAAAATGTAGCTAACAAAAGCTGTAACTAGGTTTTGTTGCCAGATGATCATTGTTCTTCATATTTTGCTTGAACAATACTTACCACTTCTGAAAGTGATGAGTATTTACTAAATGGTAAATATAAATCTACAACAGAAAGTGTGCGTAAAATGATAAATTACATAACTTTAGAGAAATAATCAATTGATTTTCCTACATACTTGAATAAATTCAATCAATTTATCTAAGAAAAGTAAATTGCATAAAACATTGATATATTCATACACTGGTTTTACTGTAGCAGATTTCAAAAGAAACTATTTTAATGCGATAATATATTGTGCGAAACACTCATTAATAAGTTTCAATTCTACATGTATGACAAAGTATAAGAAATAGAAACTGATGGGTGGCTATTACTCGTTATTGAAAACGTTTGTGAGGCTCAATTTTGGAATTTTGTTGGGTTTAGAAAATCTTTAGTTAATTTCCAGATAGAGATCATTAATAACTAAACAAAATTGGTTTGAAAATAATTCATAAAAGGTTTTTCTATAATTTGATACGCTCGAGGCGTTAGCATTACCTTCAAATCACCTCCGTCATTTGTACGAGTAGATTAATCATTTTATTACCTGCTGCTGAATTCTATTAATTTTCTGTAATAGTCGAGCGAATTCTCATTACATGATGATGATGATGATTAAAATCATCAATTATTTCAATTTATCCTTCAAATAAAATTCACAGCCGTGACATCATCATTGAAACTCTTTAGTAAATGATGATAATTATGATTTTAGTTAACCGTTTGCACACAATTGAATCCTGCAATGACGTCAGTTGGGTCAATGTTATACTTCTCTTGTTGACAAACCTTGAGAGCCAAGTCTTGACAGTCAATAGTTATGCTAGTGCTTCTTATTTCAACACAATTCTTGTGTACTTTCTTCGCTTTATTGACTGTACTCTTCAGTTGAACTTATGATTTGTCCTTAACATATCAACTGTTATTTTCCCATCTTGTAAATCACATTATTGTTGTATTTACATTTTGTGATTCAGCTACTTTTATTTTATTCGTGCTACCTTCTTATCTTGCGTCAAGATAAAGCAAAATTCAAGTGAATATGATTTGCATGAATGAAGTACTATACTTGCACTTCAGATTTTTTTTGTGATATGAAACTACAGTATCAAAAATCACAGTACCAAACTACAGTATAACTATCTTAGTTTTCCATAAATGTTACAAAATCATTTCTCCGAAATGGAGCAGTGTTTACGGTTAGTTAGAATAAAACATTGAATCATTTCGGAATAATGATTTTGTAACATTTATGGAAAACTAAGATTCTACAATAATTAGTTATACTGTAGTTTTTTGTACCTACTGTGATTTTTGATACTGTAGTATCACAAAAAAAAATAAGCAGAGTGTTTACGAACTGCCTACCAATACTGGGCATTGTTCCTCGGTTAAAAACATATCTAAATATTATATTTTAATTGTCCGGTAGTTACAGTTACTCACACATCGGCCATTTTGTTTTTTAATTTTATTATGTATATTATGTTAATATGTATATTCTTTTATGTTCAATTTTTTCTTCAGTTTTAATTGTTTATTTACCTATATTTTTCACGAGTTCGTTAGGATGAACAATATCAATATTAAATCCAATAATGTCCTCATATATTAAAAGCTCTCAACTACTGAAAGACATCGAAAACGTTTGACTGGAGCAAATTAAATGCGCTTTGCAGCAAAATATATGTTGCCGGCTCTGAATGTGCAGATTCTACTAGTATTTTGAAAAAATAGTGGAATGAATGATGGTGCTATCAATAATTCATTAGGCTTTTGAAAATTATTTGATTTTTCATACTATCTTCAGCAAAGTTAATAAGAATACTCAGATGAGTTCTGAACTCATCTTTCGGAACTAAATGCATGACGTAAACGAACTTTCATACTTTCCAGTGTACTGGAACCAATATATCCTAAGTTGCATCGCATGTTTTTATCAACTTTTAGGCTCTATGCTTGGTGTTAATTTAATTTTCGGAAGAAGAGAAAATGTCAATATAGTTTTCAGTAAAGACATTCACTGTATCTGTTCAAGTTGAATGATGTCACATACAATTAGTCCCACCTGTTATTCAGCATTATTTTTAGATGTATGTTTGAAATCTACGCACTGAATTAAAGTTTAAATACAAATAATCACTAGCACCCTTATATTAGTTTATTTCTGACACGACTAGTTTCGAGTATTAATAATTGTTTATCCCTTTCTCAAGTGTCGAAATGAAAAAATCATTTTGGTAATTGAGAATAGGATAAATACCCGGAACTAGTCGTGTCGGAAATCAAATAATATAAGGGTGCTAGTGATTCTTTGTATTTAAACTTTTCAAATAGCCCCATCAAAATACTAGAACGATATAAATGAAGATTTGAAAAAAATTATATAAATCCTGACAAATAACAAAATTGAGTGGTAGAAAAGACTATCCAGTCCTAACTACTTAGAACGCCTTAGAAGATATTTCATAGATATTATTTTTATAGATCAGACTAGGAATAACTGAACTAATCTCTTCAATTAAAATTAATTTAATATGAAAAATGTTATCAAATAATTTAGTTTTACTCAAAAGTAGTTATAAAAAATATATTCAATTCAAATTATAGTTCAATTAATTAATTTTAGAATATGAATGTCATAATAACGATGATTAATTCTAGAAGATAAATGGCAAGCTCCAATCAATAAACTCTCGAAATAGAACAAGATATTATTCAGTGAATATGTGTTAGATGGTATAAAAGTCAATAATGTAGATTTTATCAGTGTTTACTATTCTAGTCCTAAAGCAATACTAGAGCTATTAGTAATCTTGAAATTCATTTTCAGTTGAATCGATTCTTCCAATTCCAAATATTGGAGTAACATACCGTATTTTAGACATTTGAATAAATAGGACTTGTCAGACGTAGAGTGCAGTCGTCTGATGTTTGAACGAAAAAAATCCTATTTTAAAAAGGGTCTTCTAATTTTCCAAACATTCAAATTCATACAATTTAAGAATTAGAACCTAGTTTTAGATTTGTACAATTCAATTTTAAAATTGTTTCAATCGTTGTATGTTTTCCATTTATTGTAATAGTCGTCATTATTGGCCAGTTTTATGGATGGGTCACAACGTTGTAATGCATCTGATGTTATAATTTTTGTTGTTGATGTTGATAAAATATCGTATTCAGAATATTAAACTATGAAAACCTTTTTTTATATTTTGATGTTAAGCAATGAAAGTTCTAAGGCAACTATTATGAGGATGATGATAATATGGAAACTTTTAATGTTGACCGAAACTATGATTGCAGGTGAGCAAGGAACAGAATATTGCAGAGTCGCAAGTTGAGAGAAGAGTGATTGAATTGCTGAAGGAGATCGGCCACTCACGAGATCCTGCCACCCTGCGGGTTGTTGGTTTGGTGTTTGTCAAAGCTGCCAAGAAAATATTTGATGGCATCTATGTTAACGAAGATAGACTTTTGGAGGTAAGTTTGTTGCAATAAATTTATTATTCACATTATATCAATTGTTCCTTGTTTCATTGAATCCATTTTTCATTTGTATTATGGAACTTTTAGTGAAGCTGCAATTTAGTCCAATTTATATTTAGTGAATTGAAAAATTATTATTGTGTGATAAAATTATACAAAATATTCTTCCGATTCTATTCATTTTAGTGGCACGAAGAAATCAATTAGAAATGAAAATTGCTGAAAAGGATTGCAGACAATGTTTCATTGAGCATTAGAATATCATTAACGAGAAAATAACACTATAAACAATTATTGTAGCTAACAATTCATTGAGTAAAATTTCGATGTTTTATTCTAGAGCAGATTGAATTGGTTTGGCGTTTTGCCCTAAATTTCACTATTACTTGGACAAACTTAATCCATTAAAGTCTGCCAAGTATTATTTTGAACATGTTGCTGTGATCAATTCAAGATGAATCAATAAATTGCATTAATAGTTATACAAATTCAATTAATTCGAATTAGCCATTCTCCACATAGGCTACAGATGATAATCAATTCTAATTAATAATTAATTTAGGATTTGCTCCACGTTCACTTTACGTGAATATTAAAAATTACCCTTCATATAGATTATTTCCAAAATTAGTGTCTATATTTTCATTTCATTGGACTATAACTAAGTTCTAATTGAGCATAAGTTCTACAGATTACAAAAATGACTAGCATTGAGTTTTATAACAAGCATAAATAATTAATAATGAAATTGGGCATAGATAAGTTCAACAGTATGTTTATTGATTTTAAGGATAGTGCAAAATCAAATTATATATTTGTTCTTCAATTTTCAGATAAAAAAGAACATGGGAAGCAACCCTGTGGTATTTGTGCCAAGCCATAGGAGCTACTTTGATTTCTGCATGATGTCATTTATAACATTCACGTACGAAATTGAAACACCTTGTATCGCTGCTGGCATGGGTGAGACGTTCATAATTCATTCTTTAAAAAAACCCTTTGACTTTTTAACCTTCCGGCAGTCGCGCTGTTGTAAAAAGTACAACAGTGTCAGTTTTTTGCTGCACATAACTATTGAATGGGGTGGTGTCAGTGAATGAGTCACCTATGCATTCTAAAACTTTCCCCCCATCACTCCACCGAGTTACATTATCAATCGAGCAATGGTTCAGTCTTGAGGTGCCATTTAGTCGCGACAGTGCATAAGTTGCACTGTGCATAAGATAGGGAAAGACTGTATACGGGGACTGTAAACGAACCAATAACACAGAATTGATGACTTTGCTTGATGTGCCTTAATGGGCTATGAAATAGTAATCATCCAAATGTTCATAGGCTTAAAAGAATCCAAGAAGATGGAAAAAGTAATTATACAATTAATTAATATGTATTGACAGTAAACAGAGTACATAACACTTGGAAAATTGGATGTTGTACAAAATACAACACGCGACTGCTCGTGTGATTGAGTAGGGCGCGACTACCGGAAGGTTAATTGTGATATTGCGGTAGATAGCCTATTCTTATTTCATGTAAACAATTATATTCGTTGCTTTAGATTATGTAGTCCTGTAGTCTATAGTTCTGTAGTCGTGTTCCATACTTACATCCACCTGCTCGATAATTTGTTTCAGAACAGACTCATTTCTATTTCCCAGTTATCACCTTGTCCATTTGCTATTTTCTTTTATTTCGCATGGACTAGTTTGAGACTCAAAAAAACGTTCCCATACAAAATTGTAGCTTAGTTGGATACTGGATTCATATGTTCAAGTCTTTTTATTTTATATGAAAATCTTTCAAAGGAAAGCGAAAAATATTCAATGATTTTTTCCATGTTATTTCCCTAAAACTAAAAAATATACTACCGTACCTGAACGATTCGAATTTTAGACCATTCTATTCAACAAAACAAGCACAGTATTTCAATGTAGATAGATAATAATATGCTGCCTTTATTTTAACCTGCACGGCGAAGTTAGAGCGCTGCCAGCCCTCTCTCCCACTTAACCCTCCTATACAATTCTAATGCATTTACATTACAAAACATAGGGAAATAATCTCTTGAATAGAATAGAATAAACAATTATATAATTGACCGAGCGAAGTGAGGCCTAAGATTCAAGTCGACGGTTTGGCATTTCTCTTAATGTTTTAATGTTTATATGTTGCGCATTTACAGCGAAACGCGGTAATAGATTTTCATGAAATTTGACAGGTATGTTCCTTTTTTAATTGCGCGTCGACGTATATACAAGGTTTTTGGAAATTTTGCATTTCAAGGATAATATAAAAGGAAAAAGTAGCCTCCTTCACAGATGTGTAGAGAAGCCAGTCTATTGCTGTATTTCCATAAGGTCTATAGTTTCAATGAGGTACTTGTGGATAAGAATACTACGTGAGGTCTACTGTTGACAGAACTACTAGTGAATAAATGATGAAAAATGTTACAGACTTCATGTCGATGTTTCTGATGGGAGAAATACTGCGGAAATGCAACGCGTTCTACATGAGACGTTCGTTTGGAGACGACCACCTCTACCGAACGGTATTCCAAGAATACGTGCGCCATCTGGTCACAGCCGGTGATTTGCCGGTCGAATTCTTCATCGAAGGCACCAGGAGTCGGTCATCCAAGTCGCTTCCACCCAAATTCGGTAATTTCAATCATTCCTCATTTATTTAGAAGCCAGGGGCGTATAAAAGGGGGGCTCAGAGGGCCGGGCCCCCCTTACCGAAATAATTGATGTAAAGAAAAATAAGTACAGTAATCTGAATTTTTTAATGAATCATGTGCGAAGGCATCGCCGCGGTAGACAGTGATATTTCTTCTCCTTTTAGTACGGATAAGTGTTTACAGATGTGACATTGTTAAAATCTTGACCAATATTTCAAATAGGCCTATAGTAACTGAGATCTTTCCATCATTTGGTTTGTTTAGAAATATACATTTTTTATGATTTAGGGCCGTTTGCACAGTGTAAGTTTAAGCTAAAGCTTAAACAAAATCTGGATTTTTTTGTTTAAACTAAAATTCCGTTTGCACAGTATCAGTTTAAACTCTGTGTTGAGTTTAAATTCTTGGAAAGTTTAAACCTCCAAAGTAGGAGGTTTAAACCAAATAATTTGGATTAACTTGACATCTGTAAAGATTTGATGGGGAAACAGGTGGTAGTGAATTATTTTTCAACGGTTGTTTTTAATGCTTCTGTAGACGATAATAATTATTATTTAGGTTATAGTGAATCATTATTTGAATGTAAATATAATTATAATGGAGGAATTGATAGAAGTTTTTAATGCGATTGATAAAGATAACTGCGAAGAAATTTCGAAAGAGAAAAATTAGGCAAAAAACAAATCATTCAAATTTCTGGGACGATAGAGAATTTTTTAAACGGTTATGCTTGAGTAAAGCATCTGCCAATTTATTATTTGATTAAATACACCACTTGATAGAAGATAAGACAATATTTTTAACAGTGATCTTTGATTAGAAAACATGTTCTTAAAACACATAACAGAGATATTTTGCTTTCGAAAGATTTCTAATCAAGGAATACCGTAGTAGATTTAAGCGTAACAAAATAACTTTTTCTTACATCCTAAAATATATTTTTTGGTGCTAACTAAATATAAATTGTATCTAATAGTAATATAGCATTCCATCATTTTATGAAGAACTTGTTGATCGCTTTTCACTTTTATTACCGTATAGCTTACAGCTCTGTGGATTTGGTACGAGGAAATAGTAGCTACATAAACTCAATTTACTGATGGTTTGTAAACAAATAACAAATTTCCTGTAAAAATTAGCCTTCCTGTTATTATAAACAATGACATTCTATTACCAACTTAACGCTAAACTAGTTTAACTTAAACTGGATTAGTAAATGCACTGAGAAAACTGATTCAAGTTTAAACTTTCAGATTAACTTAATCGAGTTTAGCAATCTATACTGTGCAAACGACCCTTAATGTCAACAGTAAAGAAGCGTGATCTGGGTGAAGTAAAAATGGCGTTCAGAGTAAATTACCCTCTGAATATGAGAAGCAAAACTGATATAAAGTATCATGAGGTGTTTACTTAAAATCACTTAAAAATATAAATATATTAATTCGCCACTGTTAGAAGCTATTGAATGGTTTTAAAAAGAAAAGAATTTGCAGATGTCAGTTATTTAAGAATAATTACTTGCATATGATTGAAGAACTGTTACAGCGGTGCATGACAGGTCATTTATTTCAGACAAAACGTTTTGTCCGATCAATATGTGGCCAGCCTAAATGAAAGGAATGAAGTTTGAACTATTAAGAGATACCGTACTTATGGTCATATAAAAACACTTCATTCACATGGGCTACTTTTTGAATCAATAAAACAATATAGAAATCTTAAAGCACCCTTTATTTAAAAAAAAAACTTTAAAATAGTTTAACAACATACTATTATATAGTTTAACAAGGATAGTAAAACCATGTATATTCTTTATAACCTGACAATGGTGTGATCACCGAAACTAGTTGTGAAACTATTTAAAAGTTTTTTTTCTAAATAAAGGGTGCTTTAAGATTTCTATATTGTTTTATTATGGTCATATTTATAAACGATTTTGATAACTGTCTTAGGTAATCAAGCTTTGGCTACCTTGCAGCAAATAAAAAGAACCAATTAGAATCGTTAATGTAGCTACTAAAACTGTTCAATGGGTTTAGAAAAGTAAAGAACGCTTTTAAAATTGGTATAATTACTCCCCTAAGAAATTCATTGGGTAAGATGTTTTTAAATTTGATGCATGCTTAGCATTATGGAAATCCAACCGGCATAATACTGAGTGCTATTAATTTTTGAACAAAATTCGGTTTGTAAATATTCGTTTATTTATTTTAAAATACATATGAGAGCACAATAGATTATACATTATAGTATAATTCAAAAAGTATTTTAAAACTTGAGAAAATATAAGAAATTTTCACCAAAGTTTTTGTTCTTCAATTTTTATTTTCTAATAAAAGGATGGATAAGGTTCTGGTTCTCGTTAATTTTTCACTCCTGTGTAAAATGTTCAATTTTGTAAAACTGAGGCAAATACAAAGCTCAACATTTTCTAGAAATCTGGATTACAATATTCACAAATCAGTTATGATTCAGGGTTATTACAATTAATCTTCATTTTGTATTTTAGGCTTGCTGACAATGCTCCTGGAATCGTTCTTCACGGGTGAAGTACCTGATATAACATTCCTACCGGTCAGCTTCACCTATGATCACATCGTTGAGGAAGGCCTATTCGCTCGTGAATTATTGGGTGTACCAAAACCAAAAGAATCAACATCTGTGAGTACAATTCATAATTTTGTCCTTATAATTATCGAAATTGAAATATTTTATACTACTTATATACTTGAATATTCTACTAAAAATCTCAATCTTTATAAATATTTTGTTAAGAGAACCACAATGGATTTACAAATGGAAATTGTAACCCAGTTGCACGCACGTCTATTAAATTTATTACCGTAAAATAACGTCTGCAACTTGTCAAGCTTGAATTGTTCATTGGTTCCATTAGAAATGATTTTACAGTGGTTAAATTCAATAGACGTACGTCTACCAGACTTTATGTCTTGTCTTAAGATATCATCGAGGATCAGCTGATGTTTCTACTCTTGATATACTAGTAGTTCTGTGAACAGTAGACCTCGCGCTCAGTAAGTTACATTGACCTGTTATGTTTTCTCAAAAATTAATAAATAATTTATCAGTTTGAAATGTCTAGAAAAAATCCTAAATGAACATAGAGCTTTCTGTCCTATCGTACCGTGACGTGTCGCCCCGGAATGTGAGTGTGAGCGCTGTTATCAGGTCTGGCTGCAACTGTCTACAACGTTGATGGAAAGATACGTCATTTTCAAGATGTTCGATGTTTTTGAACGGGTAGTATGATAGTCAACTGTCTACTAACGTTGATGGAAAGATACATTTTCAAGATGTTCGATGTTTTTGAACGGGTAGTATTATTGACCGAGCGAAGTGAGGTCTAAGATTCAAGTCGACGGTTTTGCATTTCTCTTCATGTTTCTATTTATTTTTATATGCTCCGTATTTACAGCAAAACGCAGTAATATATTTTCATGAAATTTAACAGGTATGTTCCTTTTTGAATTTCGTGTCGATTTATACATACGGTTTTTTGAAATTTTGCATTATAAGGATAATACAAAAGGAAAAAGAGTCTCCTTTGAACGCCAATATTACCGTAAAAATCAGACTTTAGAATAAATTTATCATAAATCAGCTGTCTAGTGGACTATAATACTACCCGTTCAAAAACATCGAACATCTTGAAAATGTATCTTTCCATAAACGTTAGTAGTCAGTTGACTATAAACTATAAAACTACCCATTCAAAAACATCGAACATCTTGAAAATGACGTCTTTCCATCAACGTTGTAGACAGTTGCAGCCAGACCTGATAACAGCGCTCACACTCACATTCCGGGGCGACACGGCACGGTACGATAGGACAGAAAGCTCTATGTTTATTTAGGATTTTTTCTAGACATTTTAAATTGATAAATTATTTATTAATTTTTGAGAAAACATAACAGGTCAATGTAACTTACTGAGCGCAAGGTCTACTGTTCACAGAACTACTAGTAGTCCACTAGACAGCTGATTTATGATGAATAATAATTCTAAAGTCTGATTTTTACGGTAATATTGACGTTCAAATGAGACTCCTTTTCCTTTTGTATTATCCTTAAAATCCAAAATTTCAAAAAAACGTATGTATACGTCGACGCGAAACTCAAAAAGGAACATACCTGTCAAATTTCATGAAAATCTATTGCTGCGTTTCGCTGTAAATGCGGAACATAAAAACATAAATATAAACATAAAGAGAAATGCAAAACCGTCGACTTGAATCTTAGACCTCACTTCGCTCGGTCAATTATTATCAAATTATTTTGGAATAGAATAGCACATTTGATGATACTGTACCAATAATCCTGTAATTAAATGAAAAAGACTTGAAAGTCTTTAACAAAAACTACACAAAAAGTGAAATCCTGTAATAGCAAAATAATCATATTTTGACAAAAAGGCCTAGGGACTGGAATGTGCAGGGCAGGGGGAATGTGTGGAAGTTCTAGGAGGTGGAACAAAGGGACACAAGTCACATTGTCTCCAGCTGAATGACATCAGCCACACTCCCTCTCAGTCTCTCTCACTCTATCCCTCTCCTACTCATTCATTACTAGAAGGTTCTGGACTTCTGGATGATACGAGAACGTTCTTTGGAAGTTGATTGACAGGTGGTAAACAAGGAAGCGTCTCTGGAATGGTCTGGAAAGTTCGACTCTAGTATTAAAGAGGGACAACTTGGGCATGTGAGTCAGAGTTGAGTATTGAGTTGACAGTAAACGGATACGAGCAGCGAGTGAGGGGACAGTGAACGTGTAGTGTTTTGATCAAGTGAACTCTGTTTTGTAGTATTTGAGTTCGGTGAAGTTAAAAAGTGTGTTTATCTGTGGAAGTCAGTGTTTGTTAATCTCGTGAGAAAAAGTAAGAGTAACGTTTGTTCTCTTAGAGTGTAAGTTTATGTTTACTGTGAA
Organism: Nilaparvata lugens; assembly: GCF_014356525.2. NCBI lineage: Eukaryota > Metazoa > Arthropoda > Insecta > Hemiptera > Delphacidae > Nilaparvata > Nilaparvata lugens. The sequence continues at coordinate 46,754,056 of NC_052507.1, forward strand.
TTAATGGACCGTTGATTGACTATCAGCTCATTGTACAGTAGTGAGTGACATTTAATTTAATAGTAAGTCTTGTAATCAAATTTGAGTAAGAAAATTGTTATTTGTGTCTTTGTAATTGTTTAGTCTAGTCTGTGCCATCAAGTATTACATTTAAATCGTTTTAATAAATTACAATATAATTTTTATTAGTAGTTTCACTCAAATAAATCCTGAACGAACCCTGTTAAAAACGTCACAATATTATTCTATGTTTCAATCTGAAAAAGATACAAGAAATGTTTTTGTTTCATCTCATAGTATTCTTGTAATACATGGATAGTGTTGCAAAATGAATACTATTAGACAATTATTGTTCTAATCGTTGGCAAAGTTTATGCATAACAATCTTCGACTGTTTTTATGTTACATAAGCCTGCTATATTACAAACAGAACTTGATTTTTGTTAGAAATTAATGCCGTCTACTACAATTTGAATGTAAAATTATAATAAACTTGATATGTATATATTACTTCTGTATATTAGTCTCTAGACATTTTTTTCATTTGTTAAGTTATGATATGTAATTTATTCTGCTACCTACTGTAACAGTTGGAAATTAGAAAGTATAAAACATTCATAACAAAATTATTTGCTGTTTCATTCATAATTGAGATCATTATAAATGTTTTTGTTTCAGAGGTTTCTCAAAGCCATGAATTTGATAAACGATGTTCATTATGGTAACGTATATGTTAGTTTTGGTGAACCAATTTCATTCAGAAAATACGTGACCGACACCCTAGGAAAGAAGTTGAGTTTTGTCCACCGAAATCCATCTCAAGAAACTAGTCAAACTGTCGAATTCGGACATCATATCATTGACAGGTGAGTAAAGGAGTAAATTTTTGTCAAATTGAATCCAATTAATTTCCTTTTCCCTTCTCAGTACAATAAGTTCACATTATAGAGCATAACAGCCCATCTACATTTCATACAATTTCACAGAAAAGAGGAAAGTGAATTGATAAGAGAACAATTTTTCATATACAAGAGTTAGAAGGAAAAATTGACACAAATGAACTATGTGGAATGTTTTATCCTAATAGTATTTTACTGACTCACAAAATAGTTTCTTCATGTCTGGCATAAAGCATTTCAATGCATGTTGAACAAATTTCCTTTGAATAGATTCAATTGTTGTATATTATGAATTCCATTTTTTAATAGGTTGGCCACTAACGACAGTACAAGTATGTTGAAGAACGTGTTTGTAGTACATTTGCTCGTCATGCATGTTGTGTCATCTGCAAGAGGCTTCCAACAAAAAGCAGCTGTTTATCAGCAGCTCTAACATAAATTAATTACCAATATCAATAAATGAACCACTGGCAATTTTAATCGTGATTAATTTCACTAGAATTAATGAGATACTTTATTCGATAAAAAGCTTCTCTGATTCGTTCTCGAGAAATGAACGATTAAAATTTAACCGGCTTTTGTACAACCGGCACATAATGATACAAAAATAATTTAACCTTAAATATAACTGCGAAGGAATAAAAAATTGGATGATAGAAACCTAACCTCAAAGAATTTTGTTGGAAGCCTTTCGCTGTGATAGGCTTCGATGTGATACACAACGATGTGTCTTGTCGTCTTTAGTCACCCTAATGTCCACATTATCTATTGATGATGTACATAATTTATGTGATTGATGTGATGTGAGGTTGGGTGGTAGAGATCGAGGTTGAGTGGTGGAGAAGACTTGAAAGTGCTAAATCCGCCAAATAAAGAATTATTGTCTTTTGTTGATGTGACAGCCAGCAGAAGAACATGGTGATTACGTGCTTCCACCTGGTGGCGATTGTGATGAGCAACCACTGCCTGGTGGGCGCCGCTGGCAAAAGCCTGCAGCTGGAGCAGGCGAGCCGGGAGGTGGCGTGGCTGGCAGCCGTGTTGAGTGCTTTTGGCGCAGTGGTGCAGCCGGTGCCTCATAGGGCCGCCGCCGCCCTCGTCGCCCACACAGTCAGCCAGCATCACTCGGTCATCACTGTCAGCGACACAGGTGCTCTCACGCTCACCGACGCCCGTCTAGATCCGAAGCCCTTCACCACCTGCACTTGGAAAGGTCAACATGCAACATGCACCTTGTGCATACATTACATTATTATTATCATCATTATTATTATTGTTGTTGTTTATTATTGAAAGAGCGTCGTTCAAGTTCCTAATACTGACTTCAGTCTAAAGCATAGAGAAAATATGGCATAAGAAGATATACCATGTTATGGGCGTTTATGTTTCAAATTTCACTGTTATAACTCAAGCCGATAGTCCTAGTAGTTGTTTTTCGTGAATGTTATAGGGAGAAAAAATCATATGAAAGTCATATGGAGTATTGTAAGGCCCCAACTATACGAGCGTAATAGATGCGCGGAATTTTTCCAGCTCATTTACAGGATGCACAGCCTCTTATGAAGAAAACTATACGAGCGTAATAGACGATGTAATGTAATATAAGAGTGAATGCATTTTGAAGACGTGTGAAAGGAGATAAAATCTATATCAACCTTAAACTCGATATCAACCTGAGATTTCAATAGAACAGCTGACAGAACATTAGTGGCATTTTGAACAAGTTCTCCAGCCCGGGAGGCTTACTAGTTATCTTCGTGGGTTATACAGAAAGTTGATTACGTTTTCGTCTGTGTCTGCTAGAGACGGGGCTAGCGCGACCATCTTGGGGTCAGAGCGTTGCGCAACTTAGTTGGCATCTAGCCGTGCCTAGCGAAAAGTTCGTGCTGTGCTCTGTTAAGATACTGTGCTGGTTTGAAATATCTGCGTTGATTGAAAATCCCGCGAGCTGCGTGCAGTAAGCAGTAATAAGGTTTCTGACTGCAAAAAACTGTAAACCGATAGATATCTATTGACAGCTTTGTGAAATGTATGGGGACAACATTATTACTGAAGGTGGAGTGCGTCAGTGGGTCATGAGATTTAAAAATGGCCGAACCAATGTTCACGACAAAGATCGAAGTGGGAGACCCAGCTTAGTGACTGCCAAACTTGCTGAAAAAATCGATGCTAGAGTCCGTGAAAATCGAAAGGTCGCAATAACGGAACTTTCTTTGAGTTTCCACAAATTTCGCAATGTTTGTTGCACGAAATCATCAGCGTTTTGATGATGACGCACAGCTGCAAGAAGAGGTACTGTAAAGAATTGGTTGAAGGCGTAGGCAGCCTAATTTTTCGACAATAGTATCTTAAGTCACAAGGACGGGAAGGGCCGTTTTGCAGGCGAGAATGATGTTTCTAGTCGAGGCGTTAGCCGAGACTAGAATTTCATTTGAGCACTGCAAAAGACATTCACGTCCAAGTAACTTACACTATTTTTGTCATAATAATCTGGAAAATTCAGAAACAGAAAACATTACCTGCTTGTGCTGACATTACCACAAGCATTTTATAAACATAACCTAGTTTACAAGTTTTGAATCAGGAATTTCTTGATTGTAGTTGACAAAACATCCACCTGGAGCACTAAAAGGTGGCAGTTTTGCTGTTCCAAATTTGGAGCTAGGAAACATACTCGACTGTAAAGAAAACATATGATTTTATTACAGTATAGTATGCTGTAATGAGAATCATATGTTTATTTGTTCTACAATCAGCTGTTTACCGGCTTGATTTCATGGATGTAAAACAGCTGAAATTGAATGACTATGACAAAAAGGAATTTCCAAGCTCATACATTGATATGATAAATGCCTAATTTGAATGGTGACTATGTAGAGAAGTAGTATTTGAGTGTGGCTTTCATCTGCAAATATTAAAAACTAGCAGGAACTAGCAAGATCATATTGTGATAATATAATTTAGCATCTAAAGTTACCAGCTGTAATAAACACTTCACTCTGTGATAAATTGTGTACTGGTATTAAAACGGTAGTTTGGAATGAAGTGTAGTTGATTGGTACTGTAGATAATGGTTTCTTAGAAGACCTATACAAATAATAACTCCCCTATCATTGAGAAACTGTAAAATATTAGAAAAAATTATTCACCTCATGAATAATGAGTTGTTCATATCACATTCATTAATTACTGAAGAATTGCAGAATAATTTTTTTTTTAATTAGCTTAGCTTATATTCATCCTAAAATGGTGATACGATGGAAAGAATATGGAATTCTGTGTGGTTAATCGGACATTGCATATATTCTGGACTATCTATTGACAATCAACAACTATGAAAACATTAAATTAATTTTTGAAACACTGATTTAACCAATCTATTTTTTTTAACTCTACACTTCACTGATAGATAGATATTACTACCAATTGATTGAGAAGAATATGTTTTTGGAATAATAAATGCTGCATGACTAAAGTACATAGGAATACCGTATTGAGATGTAAATGAAAATATTGATTGTCAGATAAATTTCATGATTCACCAAATAAAGTCAAGTGTAGCATGAGATACATTGACTTTTTGGCAGTACAAAGTTCGCCGGGTAAGCTAGTTGTAAATGAAGCTTTATTATTAATAGTCAACACTGAAAAAAGACAGGCTCAATCACCAGGAATACTATAAATTCTATGAGGGACCACTAAACCATTAATTTTGAGTAGTTCAATCACTTCCATTACGAACACTGGATACATTATGGACAATCAATACGTATGAAATTTATTAGCTACAGAATAAAAAACATTTGATTGCAGTGATCCCGACTACTACAATATGAATAACCATTTGGATCAATAATATAATGAATTACTCACATCTCTCATCAACTCGTACTTTTTATTCACAAAATATTAACAAAAAATATATATAAGTTATATTGAATGAACTCATGGCTAGTACCAAAGTTTGTCTTTTTCTGGTCGTGCTTCAAATAAATGTAGGTATATGTTTGACTTTTTTTTTGCTTTTGTAATCTTGTTGTCTATTAAGGAAGTTTTCAATGTGATTTTTGATGGCAATAAAATTTGAATTTGAAAAAAGATTTATCAACAAACTCCTAAACAAAGAAAAAATCTGTGCTTTGTTCTAATCAAAATGTATGAGAGTCCATATAAACAGCTGATAGAAGGCGCAAACCGAACTGGCCAAGCATACAACAATGGAACACACACGTGGCAAGCTTGCACTTTTGATCAACACAAAATTAATTTATCAGCTGGTTGATAAGATTATTTTAAGCTTTCCAATGATTACAACATATGTTGGAATATCATGTGTCAATTATCTCAGTCCCATATGGCATTCACATTACAATGTTTATGTTTAGAAGGGACGGATTCAAAGATCCAAAGGTTCGAAGAACCTCACATGTCAACTGAAGCTTATTGTGTGTCCCAAAAGTATGTTAGTTAGGCAAACCAACTCCCGTGTCCTTTGCAAGATCCAGGAGTTTCTTCCCTATACCAACATCCCATTCCTCACCTGGTTGCTTACAGCCAAACAGAGCCCTTCTTGTAGCTCCAAGACTTCTGCAATCCAGTATGATATGCTTAGCAGTCTCTTCAGACTGATTACAAAGCCTACACATCTGGCTTTCATTTCTGAGTCCAATTGTGTGGAGATGTTTCCTAAAGTGGTCATGTCCAGTTATCAGGGCTGTTCGGACGTTATATCAATGTTGCTTTCTTGTCTGGCATTGTGTGGTAGAGGGGGCAATTGAAGGGTGATGTGCATAGCATAATCGCCGCCAGTTGCCGATTGACAGCTAATCGAACAGCTCACTTCTCGTAATGTCGATTTTTGCAAAGTGATCTATTGATTTATTGTGATTTATTACAAGTGTCGTCTCATCTCGTATTGTGATCTGGACCCGGGATCCTAGAAGCAAGGAGGATTTGGACATGAAGGTAGGCCTATGTTATTGTGCACTTAGCCATTTAAATTGTTCAACTTGCTACCCGACGCCAGACAACCCCCAAAAGGTTCTCGATGTAATTGATACAGTCCACAAACCAGAGTGCTGTTTGAGCCAGCCTCTGTAGAATAAACAAGGGCAATTACCTGCTTGACCTGACCTCTACCCAGACTCACCAGCCACCTGGTGAAGCGAGGGCTTGTGTCTGCCAGCAGTCTTTTGCCAAGTGCTTGACCAGGATGACCCTGCCATTGCTGGTGGTGTAAGTCCCTGGACCATTTACTCTAGCATTTACTCTAGAAAAATTACTCTAGCAACACAGAGTAAAAACTCAGAGGAATCAATTCAATCGGTGAACTTGAGAAATCGATGGAGTTTACTCAAAAGAATTGTATCCTCATTCTGGAAACATTGGCAATTGGAGTATGTATCTAGCTTGCAAACCCAAACAAAATGGTACAGAAAACATAGTAATGTTAACATTGGAGGTATGGTTCTCTTAAAGGAAAGTAACCTACCCCCTCTACACTGGAGGCTTGGCTGAATAACGAAGACATTCCCTGGACAGGATAGAGTTGTGAGAATGGTGGAGGTAGAGACTGCAAAGGGAAGTCTAACTAGGGCTGTCAATAGGGTATGTCTCCTCCCTATTGATGAAGATTAGGCCTTATTGAAGGGAACTTCAATAAGTTTAGTGGTTAGTTTTTTTTTTGTTTCTCGTTTTATATATGGGAAAGGTTCCCAAGTTGCTTTGTTTCTTGTTTTTATGTATAGTGGTTGTATATAGTCATTATTTCTCGTCCCATCCTCTCCTTTCCGTGGGCCTCCTACTCCTTTTGTATAAGTCTCCTCAATGGCCCCTGAGGAGTGAAGGTATTTTCCTTTTTTTCTAGTTTCCCTAGTAGGGTTCAATATAGGTGTTTTTTTTTTTTTTTGTTATTGGAAGTTCTTCCATGGTGGGTGGAATGTTCGGACGTTATATCAATGTTGCTTTGTTGTCTGACGTTGTGTGGTAGAGGGGGCAATTGAAGGGTGATGCACATAGCATAATCGCCGCCAGTTGCCGATTGACAGCCAATCGAACAGCTCACTTCTCGTAATGTCGATTTTTGCAAAGTGATTATTGATTTATTGTGATTTATTACAAGTGTCGTCTTGTCTCGTATCGTGATCTGGACCCGGGATCCTAGAAGCAAGGAGGATTTGGACATGAAGGTAGGCCTATGTTATTGTGCACTTAGCCATTTAAATTGTTCAACTTGCTACCCAATGCCAGACAACCCCCAAAAGGTTCTCGATGTAATTGATACAGTCCACAAACCAGAGTGCTGTTTGAGCCAGCCTCTGTAGAATAAACAAGGGCAATTACCTGCTTGACCTGACCTCTACCCAGACTCACCAGCCACCTGGTGAAGCGAGGGCTTGTGTCTGCCAGCAGTCTTTTGCCAAGTGCTTGACCAGGATGACCCTGCCATTGCTGGTGGTGTAAGTCCCTGGACCATTTACTTATTGTGTGGAAGGTAGTTGTTTTACTTATGCCACAGCCCGGCTCTGGACCAAGGAATGGCATACTAGAACCCCGCTTAGCAAGCTCATCTGCACGCTCATTACCTCCTATGCCTACATGGCCAGGTACCTACCAAGATGCACAGAGTTGAGCGTTGCAAGCCTGCTGAGCGTTTTGTGGCACTCCCACACCAATTTGGACTTGATTTCGTTGGACTCAAGAGCCTTAAACCTAGCTCCGCAGTGCAGGCTGGTTGCTTGGCTGAATCGGACTTGGCGCTGAGACAGCAAATAATAGCAGCGTTGGTGGGAATGCGAGCGGCCGCAGTAACATCTTCCATCTAGCAATGGTCGGCTTAGTTCCACCTAGCGGACAGACGAAAGAACAAACCAGTCGGTTATTTGATCCCTCCAGCCAGGCTCGGCCAAGCAGCCGAGACAATAGAACAATGGAGTGGCGGTCTTATTCGCGTTCATCAGCAGTTTTCTTTCTCACAATTATTTTGATTTTTGTGTGTCAATAATAACTCCAGTCACCAGTAAAAAGTTCCCAGAAACGTGGTGTACTACCATATTAATGACTTTTCTTGATGATTTTTAATTATTTAAAAACATTGTTGACATTCTGAGCCTTTAGGCTAAACTTGGGGTCGCTGAGAACGAATCTGCAATCAGAATTTCTCTATCACGAAAAATAACGAAAAAAATCGAGCTGTTGAGCTTCCGGCAACCGTTAACAGTCATTCTGCAATGCGGCCGAAACACTTCCAAGCCAGACACCCATCTCGAATGACAACAACGCCAAGCTGTAAGAAACCATCCTGCACTGCGGCGCTAGGTTGAGGGCTGCCTGACAGTCTGACAGGATTACTATATGCTTATTGCAGTAGCGCCTGGCAATGCCTATGTTGGCACAAGCCATGATGCCCCAAATCTCTGCCAGATGGTGCAGTGTTGTCCCAGACTTGCATAGACTTGTGTTCTAGGTGAATCACTGTACATCCTGTACAGTGCCAACCAGTGCCAGATTTCCCTTCAATGAGAGAACCGTCTGTGTACAAGACAAGGCTGCCTCTTTTGGGATAGGGCCCTTCCACAGACTTCCACTCCTCTCTGAAGCAGAATTTAACAGAGAAAGGTTTAGTAAAAACCAACTCTGTGCTCATGACATCTGACGTCATCTCAAGCACAGGACTGTGAGCAACAGCTTTGGCGATTGTGCAGTGGCCTGTTCCAGACAGGCCTTCTCTCCATTGGCCTGCAACTTTCAGTCAATAGGCTGATTTCCGTGCCTCTGCCATAATAAAAATGTTCAATGGCGGTAAGCCAAGAGCAACTTGAAGAGTTGCTGATGGGCTGCTCCTGAAAGCTGCAGTGACTAGAAGTGTTTGCATCCTTTGTAGACTTGTGAGTTTGGCTGTGGCTGTAAATGTCCACGAGACTAGTGATCCATAAGTTACCTGAGGCCTCATTACTGCCTTGTACAGCCACAGAGCTATGCTAGGCTTTATCCCCCACATGGAGCCTGCAAATCTTCTGGTCGTCATAAGCGCCCATTTAGCTTTAAGCAGTGTATTGTTTAAATGATTGTTCCAAGTCAGCTTTGAGTCAATGGTCAGCCCTAAATATTTGACTGTACTTGATACTTCAAGCCGTGTAAATCCAAGTTTCAACCTGGAGAGAGACTCCAGGTTCTTTTTCCTTGTAAATGGAATGACTGCAGTCTTCGAGGGATTTATACTTAGTCCCTCTCCAAGACACCAGTCATTAACAGTTTTGAGGTTGACGTTCATGACATCAGCAACAATGTTGGTGAACTTTCCCTGTACCATGAGGACTATGTCATCAGCATAGCCCTGTACAAATACACCTTTACTTGTGAGTTCATTAAGGAGACCATCGACCACAAGGTTCCACAGAAGAGGTGAAAGCACACCTCCCTGCGGACAGCCCCGCGCAGGTGCAATCACCATCGACTCACCTTGAAGATCAGCCATGATCCGCCTGGAGCAGAGCATGGCCTCAACCCAACTACATATGGTAGGCTCAAGACCACGCCCTTGGACCGCCCGGACCATGGCCTTGTAAGTGACATTGTCAAAAGCAGCGCACTCAATGTCCATGAAGGCACACAAGGCAATCTCCCCGGCAGCTAGGCTGTCCTCCACCCTGCTCACAAGCTGATGCAGGGCTGTTTCACAGGACTTGCCAGGCTGATAAGCATGCTGATTCCTGTGTCTGAAAGCACTCCCTTCCTTAGATGTCTTTCCAGCATCTTCAAGAGAAACGATGTGAGATTGATGGGACAAAATGATTTTGCAGTTGAGTAGTCTGCTCTTCCTCTCTTTGGAATGAAGACCACTCTACCGAGGCACCAGGCTTGAGGGATGTACCCATAGGCCAGACTTGCTCTAAAAAGTTCACACAAGAGAACTAGTAGAGCTTCTGGTCCTTGTTGCAGCATAGCTGGTATTATGCCATCTCCCCAGGAGATTTGAAGGGGCTAAACTTGGATATGGCCTATTTAACTTTGGAGAGTGTGACAATTCGCCTGGCTAAAGTCCAGCTTCCACGATCAGCTCTTGGCCATGAGCTCATTTCGCTGTTGCCAGACATGCCTGAGCAATCACTCTCGAAGGTACAATCTGGAAAGTGAGTCTCAAGAAGAGGTTTGAGACTTCCATAAATTCCAGGGGTATATTGTCCCCCTGGCAACCTAAGAGTTCCCAACAGGCCAATTGGGCTTGAAGCTAAAACACGCTGCAGTCTCGCTGCTGCGCTGAGACTGTTTACCTCTTGTGTAAATTGTCTCCTGGAGTTTTCTTCAGCTTTCTTGATTGCAAGGCTGTATTCTGTGAGTGCCCTGTGGTATGGCTCCCAAATACGGCTACGTTTGCAATGGTTATGAAGCTTCCTTATAGCCGCCCTTTTGCGGTCAAGGTCAGCAGTCCACCACTTAGTATTGGTGTGACTCTTTCCCTGCCGCAATGGGCAACTGTCCTGAAAGCAGCTCATGATTGCATTCTGAAGGTCAAAGCAATCTGACCAATGTCTGCAAAGCAGGTAACCCTCCTGCCCAGTGACCCAAGTTGAGACAGAAGGTCAGACTTATAGAGTGACCAATCTGTTTTCCTCGGATTCCGATAGCAGGAAGAGCCGCCCTCGCTTTGCATGTCGAAACAGACATACCTGTGATCAGACAAAGAGGCCTCATGACTTACATGCCAGTTGTCAATAACCCTTTGGAGTCCTTCTGAGCAGAATGTAATGTCAATAACCTCACTCCAGTTTCGTGTAACGAACGTTGGACGGTTTCCAACATTACATACATAAAGATTCTTGGATATGAGAAACTGAAGAAGAGCCTCACCTCGTGGGTTCGTGTCTGAGCTTCTCCATCCAGTTGTGTGGTGAGCATTGGTGTCACAACCTACAAGGAGTTGTCGACCGCCAGCACAAGATGACTCCACCAGGAGTTCCAGTTCTCTTGATGGAGGAAGATCTCCAGAGTTGTAGGGCAAGTAATAATAATGATAAATAAATAATAATAAATTCAACCAATGAAAATAAATAAATTACATTACAATCACATTCAAGAACACAAACGCATTTCACAATCATTAAACATTCAATAATAAAATAATAAATGAACAGAACCCTATGTATAGATAAAATAAATAAAATAATACAATATTTAAAAATAGAATAAAATAGGATATAATAATGAATGATAATAACAATGGAAGGTAAGTGCCCTTGAAGAAATATTAATGGTTCATCCCTCTTTAAGCATAATGCTTGTGCTGAGGGATGAGGTGCTTAACATAATAATTTTATCTCGGACTACAGTACAATAAACTAACAGAAAGCATAGAAAGAGTAAAAAGCAACAAAGAAAAGACTCTCATGCACTTAATCCTCAATTCTACTGTAATGAAACATTTAGGATGAAAAAGAGAGAGACATAAGTAAACATAAAGGCCTTATACATCAATCTTCAATTTTGCCCCATTTCAAAGAAACAATGGACACCATTTTTGAATATAGAGAAGCTTGGTGCAAAGACTATTGATAGAGGAAGTTGATTGAATAAACGGGGCCCCCTGGAAAAAACATGATCTGCAGCTGCAGTAGTGCTGAGACGGGGCTCCTCAAGGGGTTCTCTAAGTTGTCTTCGTGTACCATACATGTGTACCGCAGATAAAGGAAAAGTATGTGGTCTCAAATAAATAAACTTCAATAATTCAAATTCAAAAAGATGTGGTATACTAAATACCAGAAATTCTCTGTATATATATTCAGAAGGATATCTTATTGGTTTTTTAAGACAGATTTTTATTATCTTTTTGTGTAATAGAATTAGTGGCTGCATAATAGAAGCCCCACAGTTTCCCCAGCCAATGATTCCATAGCTCACAATGGACTGTATTAAGGCTAAGAATACCATTCTCAGTTGGTGTAGAGGCAACATATTCCTCAACTGAACAAATTTATAAATCAATTTTCTCAGTCTGGAGCACAAATATGCCACATGACTCTTCCAACGCAAGTGCTTATCTATCATGATACCTAAGTACTTAACATTCTCCTGAAATTCCAGTTGTCCACATGTACATGCACAACGATTACAGCCAGTTTCATGAATAACAATTCTGCAGTTGTCAACATCAGTCAAACAACCCGCAGATGTCAGGGAAAATGGGATGGCAACAGTCTTGGCAACATTAATAGATACTACATTCTCGTCTAACCAATCCTTCACTATAGCCAGGCCACTGTTAAACCTTCTCGCAAGTATCAACCCAACTCGAACCATGAAATACTGCAACAGTATTGTCTGCAAATGAATAGAGGGAACCATGCTCAAGCTCAATACCGAGAAGATCATTTATATAGATCAAAAATAAGATAGGTCCGAGCACTGTTCCCTGCGGTACTCCAGTATTCACCTCAGACATTGAACTGACCACCTTATCAACTTTTGTGGATTGCAAATTTCCACTCAGATAAGACTGAAAGAACCGCAAAGCATTTCCTCTGAAGCCCATTGATTCCATTTTTTTTAAAGTAAAATGGCATGGTCAACGGTGTCAAAAGCCTTTGTAAAATCAAGGAACACACCCACACATTTATTTCCATTATCCAAGTGATTTATAATATCTTTTGTTACATAAAAGATTGCGTCACAAGTGTTCAAACCACTGCAGAACCCAAATTGGGAATTGGATAAGATTTTATATTTCTCAAAATAACTTATAACTCTTGATTTCACACATTTTTCAATAATCTTGGATATGCTTGACAGCAATGAAATGGGCCGGTAATTATTCAGGTTTGACTTTTCTTTACCTTTATGGAGAAAATACCTTTACCTTTACCTTTATATTGAAAGAATATCTTGCCTGATGTATACAATGATGCCATCACATTTATTATACTTTGTTTCTTTCATTATTTTACAATAATTAGACAATTCATAGTTACCACAGTCTTCTGAGGCCAATGTTTCTGTCAAAATTATCAAATCAAAATCAATATTCAGACTTGTGAGTACACATAATTCATTAAAGTTTTTCGCAACGCTTCTTATATTTAAATGAAAAACCTTCAAGGAATTTACATTGAAAAATCTTTTACAGTCATTTACATTTCCCAGAATACATGTTACGCAATTCCTATCTTGTAGATTGTCCAGTAAAAAAGGACCATCCATGAAAAAAACAAAACAATTAAAACAAAATAAATACTGTGTTTGTAGTTAAAATAGTCCATATTTTAATCAAGTCCTCTTCAGATCTGATGTGGAGTGTAGGAAATTTTTTGCATTCATCCTTCTTAACCAAAATTCTCCCTTCTTCAACCCATATGAATTTAAATCCCTTCTTCATGGCTTCTGCCTTAGTTTTTTTCAACAACTCCAATAGGAAAGGTGAAAGATGGTCGTGAACTCAATTCAACTCAATTCTCCCCTCTACAAAGTCCTTATGGATTAGCTTCGTAGAAACTCTCGGTCCAGTCTTATCCTCCTTAGCCAATCTTCCATAATCATTCAACCATTTAAGTTTGTCTTGACGTTTAATGAACTTGAAAACGATTGGTTTGGTTGCCCCCTTAACCCTACTTGGCATTCTATGTGCAATACTCAAGTTCACGGATTTCACTGTGCTAACGATTCTATCAGAAACTCTATCAAAAACGTCATAGACTGATTCATTTACAGTCTCAGGAACGCCGGCTAGTACAATATTATCCTTACAAGTGTACCCCTGTAGGTCTATTAATTCACTTTTTAATAGTTTATTTTCAGCTTTCAACTCAATGACTTCACGCTTCAATGTATTTATTACAGTTTTTTGGTTCTCTAGTTCTTGCTTGAAAGAGTCAAATTCATTGGAAATAAACTGCACAGATGTTTTTATCTCGACTAATTCGTTTTTAAGCGGAGACAGCTCAGTTTGAAAGAGCTGAGATAGTTCAGCAGTTATCATATTCAAGACAGGAGTTGAGATAAGCTGCACATCGACAGGAGAAAGATAACCGGTAGAAGATGTAGTAGTTGCACTATCACCAGCACCGTCCACCCCCTTCTCCTTCACCTCCCCATCCGTCGCAGCACCCACACTATTACCTGACTTGCAGCTCAGACAGCTCCACTTGCATTTCGTATCAGCCGACATCTTACGAAAATTAGTTTCCTTGATAGATTGACAGGAAAAATGATATTTTTATCACATCTTGAACACACTATAATGTCACGCTCTGGAACAGCAATATCACAATACCCGCAACACATATTATGACCAATGAATGAAATTAGTTGATTGAGTACTACAGCGCAATTGGAAACACGTCCACTCACTTCGGTTGCCTTGGCACAACTGAAGTAGGCTGAGCATGCAGTTGTGCTCCAATTCCTACCCTCTTAGCTCCAGGTTAATGAGATCGCAGTAAGATCTCTGGAACAGAATTCATTAAGAGTTAGGCAGTCCATACCCTTTCTCAAAAGTAGGCAGGTTCTGACATCCCTGAGAGAGGTACAGTATATCAACCTACCCTTGGTATCACCCAGGCCTGCAACTCTTCCTCGGTGAAGCCATGGTTCTTGGATCAGTGCCAGGTCAAATCCCTCTCTGAGGAAGAATTGGCAGAAAGCAGCAGATGCTGCTTCACTGTGGTGGAGATTGATTTGAAGGACCCTGGGCATTATCCTTAACTGGTGTTGAGATAATTGAAACCTGCCAGAGTCCTAGGTTGGCTCTAGAGTTGGCTGACCTGACAGCACTAAAGCAGGCCTCATCCAGGAAACATACAAATCCATAACCTTTCGGGTCTGGCTTGGCTGGCAGGACATTCCACTCCTTCACCTTCTAGGTGGAGTTTTGCTTGTCGAGCATCTTGATGATCTTATCTAGATTTTTCTTCAGAAGCAACGGATGAGCTCTAAAGAACACCCTCACTGACCTCAAGATTTCTTTTCTCAGACCGACAATGAGTTTCGTTTCCCCAAACGGTTTGAGTCTGGGGATGAGTGCCTACAGCCAATGCTTAGTAGCATCGTTGATGCAGGATATGATCAAGGCACCCTTCTCCATGTAGGTGCCTGCAAACGATGGAATGCATCCATCCTCAAGGGGTAGGAGCTCATCTATGATGGTTTCTTGAATGACTTCTCCTTGCTCTGCTGAAAGCTTAGACTCAGGATAGCCTTCCAAGACAATAGCCATTTTGGTGGCAGAAGTGTCCCTGTAAGAGGCTCCTCTATTGGAAGTCTCTAGATTCAGGGTTTGGTCCTCGTGACTGGCGTGAGTTCCACTCCTGACCTTTCTTGTAGGTCCTTCTGCTGCGGGAGGGGTCGCCAATTCACCTCTAGGGCGCTTGGCTGCCCTCGACCCAGCTTCATGATCCAGGTTTTTGCCTGGAGTTTCTCCCCACTCTGGTCTCTTAGGTTTTTTCTTTTTGGCCCTGCGAAACTTTGCAGGGTCAAAAGCCTCGCCCCTCTCATGAAGTTTAGCCTGAATGGCCGCCCTTCTTTGAGCATTGGTGAGATTTGATCTCTTCACCCGCAAACCGCGCAGTTGCTGTATTGCATCCTCGAGCATTTGTGAGGGTTCCTGTTTTTCTGGACTTTTGAGGAGCTCATCCTCCTCCTCCAATTGGGATGGTGTGATAGAGCTTATCTCATCCATATCATGATCAGTAGAAGCCTTCTCAAGGTTAGCCTCTATGTAAGAGTGCAACAGTACCTCCTGTGTACCTGAAGCAACCATTTCGGATTGAGGAATATGCCCTGATGGGGTTTGCCTCGGGGTTTGGTTTTGGTTTTGTATTTTTTTCTTTGTCCATGTGATTCCTACGAGCAGTTAGGGAAGTGCGGTCGACCCGGACAGAGCCCCGCATGTCCAGGCAAGGCTATATACTGCAGGAGGGCGCCTGGTATCCTGCAGGCACCGTTAGTGACACCATGTATAGAAGGCCTGGTACCATCCACCCATCAGCACGGTCCACATAACACCTTGGGTTGACCTGAAACAAGAAAAAGGGAAAGGAAGAAAGAAAGAATGGCACACAGCTAAGTCAATGGAAAAAGTGCCATTCTAGAAATCAACAGATCCAAAGCATACTAAGAAGGAGAAGAAGGGTTTTGGATGAAGGGCTTTGGAAAGTGGACCCCTTTTAGTCACCTCCTACGACAAGCAGGGATACTGTGGGAAAATTCTGGCTTCAACAGATTCTTGAGTCCGATGTTCAACTCAAAGCTCCCCCAGCCCACAGGGGGTGAAAATGTTACAATGTTCATAGGCTTAATTAATAGGATCCTTTTTCATCCTTTGAAACCCTTGGAAGCAAAATATCTCAAAATCCATTCTTTGTGCGCGTCTAGCATGTTTCAAGAATATTTGTGAAAATTTTTAAGTCTGTAGGCCAGTTAGTTTGAGCTGTAGTGTGATTTTACATGAAAATTTTCGAAAAATGCCCTCTCCTGAACCCCCCTGTGCTCCTGATCGGAATTTTTCTGCATAGATCTAATTTTTTTACGTCGCTGAACAAAAAAGTTCTTCATGACTTTGCTGTGCAATGAGCGGTTAAAAAGTACAAAATTTTTGGGGGGCCCCAGCTCCCTCAGGGGGGAAAATTTTTGAAAATCCTTTCTTAGTGGATGTTTTGAGGATACCATAAACAATTATTGTGCAAAATTTCAAGTTTTTACTTTTTTTTTTATTCCAAAACGTAATCTACTTTCTGGATAGCCCTAGTATTTCATATTGTGTTAGTAGATGCAAATACCTTTTACACTTGAAATACTCTCACTAGTTGTATGAGCGTTTAATTATTCCCCTTCAAATTCATTTCGTACATTTTAAAAGACAAAACAAATTACATTAACTATTGTTTAGAATGGAAACAGTACAGTGCATGTCTTATCGCATTAGTTCCCCCCTCTCTCTATCTATCTAGCTCTGTCTATCTCTTTGAACCCTCAAAGTTACTCAGCGTTGTTCAACTATTATCACATGAAATAGAAGTTTAGTTAAAATGAAAATTCAACCTCACTAACCTGTTACATGCAAAATCAGGGAGACTCGTCACAGCTCACAAAAATATCGTCCAGGACTTTGCTCAGTTCATCAGCTGAGTGCCATTAGAACTCATGGCAACAATCAACCGGACACGGCCTTTCATTCTTATATGTGGCAATCCACCTGGTTTTCTATTTTTCTTGCCTGTTATTCAGATAATAATGAATTTTCTCTGCCGAATTCAGATAGATGGAGGAGTCCGAAAACGGTTAGGTCTACGATTTCCACTGAACACTTCGATTGAAAGTTAAACTAATGTAGGAAAGGTACTTTCTATACATAATTAACGATACACTATCAATAATGAGACTTATTTATTCAATTATTTTCAATTGGTCTAGCTCTAAAGAAATGAACAAACGAATAAATAAATTAACAAAATAGGAAAGGCGAGTACAGAGAGAACAAGAAGAAATAGAAGGAAATTTGTGAGAATAAAATAGATTTATTGCTTCAAGTATATACATTATACAATCGGAAACGTCACAATGTTCTAAAGATACAACAATTAAAAACACTTTTCATATGATTGATTCAACTCATATATAAATGTTACAATCATATAAATAATTCAAATACATTCTAACACACCAGAATCATTGCCAACCTAATACATTATAAAAGAGTTAGTAAAATGTCAAACAATGCAAAATTATAAATATTCTATTGTTTTTTTTTTGTTGATTTTTTTATTTGCCATACAATAAATACATATTCAAATATTCAAAACATAATAAAAGAAAATACATAATTTTATAATCAAAAGTATAAAATAATTAAAATAAAAATTAAGCATAAATAATACCAAAATCATAATTAGATTCTCAATGGTAATCCGGCATCACCAGCAAAAGGAATCAAGCCTTGCCCGCTGGTAAGAGTTGCAATCAGCTAGTTACATTGGTTGTTCCCTAGTTTTATACAATAATAGAGAAAAAAAATAATCCACGCCTCAAAATATGCTTTAAAAAATTAGATTATTCCTTCAATTGAAAAGAAATAGTTTTCTCTTATCCAATTTTTTAGTATTTTGTAATTAATTTTTGCTTCCAGACCAAAAGGCAATTCATTTATGAATCTTGTACTTATATAAATGAGCTGTCTTCTAACTACTGTTAGTTTTGTTTTATAAATTTTATATTTATAGGTTGTATTTGGTCTTAAATCATATTGAACTATATCATTTAATAAAAATTTGTTTTTATACTTTATTATATATTTTGCTAAATTTTTCAAGTACAATTGCCTTACAGTCATCACATTAAATTCTTCAAATAGCAGATTCGTTGGATGCAATCGAGGTTTATTCAATATTGTTTTAATAATACACTTTTGAGTGATAAATAAGTTATTTAAATGACTATCGAAAGCCCCACCCCAGATTGTTATCCCATATTCTTATATGGATTGCACCAAAGCAAAATATACTGTTTTTAAATCCTGAAGTTTGAGTATTTTGTTAATTTTATAGAATTTGAAAGAAATATATTTGAGTTTTTTCATAAATAAGCTAAATGAAAATGCCATTTCAGGTATTCGTCAATAATTATCCCTAGATATTTTAGGTTACTTACATTTTCAATACTTGGACAAACGCAGAGATTCTTGTCTGTGCACTCAAGAGTGAAGTTTAATTTTTAAATGAATACTAGGCTTTCCTGCTGCATTTGCTGAGAATGAGACATATTTAGTTTTTTGAACATTCAAACTCAGAGTGTTCAATTCCAGCCATTTTTTAATTTTACACATATCCCTTTCAGCAACCCGAACGCATCATCCCAGTTTTTCCGCGCGAAAATTATAGCTGTATCAGCAAATGATACAAGTTTACCACATTCTAATTTTAATTTTAAAAGGTCGTTTACATAGAGCAAGAACAAAATAGGAGATAAAACGGTTTCCTGAGGCAATCCAAACAAAGATAAAGTGACAGAACTTTTTTGAAAATCTATTGATAAAATTTGTTACCGGTCTTGCAAGTAGCTTTTTATTAGATCAAGGGCGATTCCTCTAATTCCCATTTTATCCAGTTTGATGAATAAGTTGTTGTGTGGAACCGTGTCAAAGGCTTTTGACAAATCCAAGAAGATTGCCAAGGTCTTTTCATTTTTATTTAAACTATTTGAAACAATGTTCAAAAAATAGGCAAGTGCATCACTTGTGCTTTTGTCCTTTTGGAAACCGAATTGGTTCATATGAATAATATTATACTTATTAATATAGTTTAATAAACTCTTTTTTATACATTTCTCTGCTATTTTTGCTATATTACTTAGAAGACTAATGGGTCTATAGCTGCTAGGGTTTGTTTTTATCTCCACTTTTAAATAAAGGTTTTAAATTAGCGATTTTGAAATGATTTGGAAATATTCCTGTGCTAAAGATTTTATTTATAATGTAAGATAAAGGAGTTGAAATATATTCTGCTATGCGTTTTAATGTAATATTACTTAAGCCATCAAAGCCAGGACTTTTTTAAACAGCTATTTTTTAAAGTTTTGATTATTTCTTCTATATCTGCGGAACAAATTGGTTTTATGAACCAAGAATTTTGAAAATGGTGATCATGTTTCTCAAACTGTAACTCAGTTTCATCATTGGTTATCTCTATAATTTTGAGCATGTTTCATTCCAACCGATGCAAAATAGTCGTTCAAAGTATTCGCATTGATGCTAATTTTATCTCTGCCTGAATTTTTCTCATTTATAATATCATTAATACACTTCCAAAGATTTTTAGGGTTATTATTGCACTTATCTATTTGATTTTTATAGTAATTTGTTTTAGCAGTTGTGATCAATTTATTTAAGACTTCTCTATATTCTTTTAAATCTTGTTTTATTTCAATGTTAAAAGGCTCTTGCTTCATTTTTTTATAAATTTTATCTTTAACATTTATTGATTTTATTAATCCCGGAACAATCCAAGGTTTCAATGCTCTATTCTTATGAGAAACCTTCTTCAACTGAGTTGATTTATCAATAAGTCTGTTAAGAGTATTTATAAAATATTCAACCATATCATTGACATCATCAAAAGCACCATTTATTATAGGAGACCAACTTTCCTCAGCCAATAACTGTCTTAAGATGTCATAATTGATTTTCTTTATATTCACGGGAGCTATTCTATCCTTAACAATACAGTCTACATATCCCAGATGAAGAGAGACCGAAAAATGATCTGAAACATAAGTTTTCAAAATATTTCCCATTTTACAATTTAATTTTCTATCATTATTTCTTTAAAAAATATGATCCAGACAAGACATCGAAGTCTCTGTTACTCTTGTATTTCCATTAATATAAGACTTAAATCCGTTGCTACTAAATATATTTATATACTCAATAATGAGCTTGTTATTTAAACTCATGTTCAAGTTCATATCACCTGCTACACAGACGTCAATATCTCTTGGAATTGATGTTATATAATTATCTAAACTAGTTAAGAATCTAGGAACATTGCAGCTAGGGGATCTATACATGCCAATCAAATTTAAATATTTACCACTGATGGTTTTAATATTAAGGCATATAGAGTTGCATTCTTCAATATCGCAGTCTAATGTAGTAAAGTCTATTGTATCTTTCACATGTATACATAAACTATCGCATTTATTAACTTTTGAACTTTTATTAACCACCCTGTAACCTGGAATGTTGAATGTAAAAGGGATATTTTCATTCATCCATGTTTCTGTAAGGATTATTATGTCGTAAGAAGCTTGACAGCTTTGAATAATGCACAAAAATTCATTGAAATTTCTGCCTAAACTACGGACATTCATTACATAAATATTGAAAAAGTTACATCTTTATTTTCACTAGCAGGTAAGTAACTTAAATAATCATCTATTTCATTTGTTGGATTATTATCACCATCATACAAATTAAAAAGTTCCTCTACATCAACCATCGCGAAAAACAAAAACCAATCAATAACAGTCTATTTTTTCTCTTCCTGCTCCAAGTTCGGTCCAATCCACTTTCCGAAGTCTCGTTTACAATCCTCGATTCCGCGCAAAGGTTGTCCAAATCAGCCTTACTGGAAATTCGAATGGGTCTGGTCTCTTCATTCTCTCTCATGAAAACTTTCCCATTTCTGGTCCATACGAATTTGTAGTTTCGATTCTTCGCAAATAATCTCGTTGAATAAAGTAGTTCCTTATAGAAAGGTGAGAGATTCTCGTTTATGTACACGGGTCCGTCATTCAAATGTTCATTCACATTCACAGTTCTTAGTTGCATTTGTAGATCGCCTCCATTTTTATTTCCTTCATTCATTTTAGCTTTATCCTTAAGCTCTCTAAGATATTTTCTATAATTCTTAATCAAATTATTTCTTACTGCACGACTAGTGAATCTTACTATGATCGGTTGAATTTTGCCCTTGGTGGCAGGAAGTCTATGTGCAATGACAATTTCCTCTTCTCTGATATTGATATTGAGACATTTTGCAACATCTTTGACAATCAAATTCACATCTTCTCCTTTGGTAAAAGGCAAGCCGTGAAGTTCCAGATTATTTGCTCTCGTATATTGTTGCAGCTCATTTAGTTGTATTTCCATATCGGTCATTTTATTTTTTGAGCAGTTGTTTTCTTTAATAAAGATTCGTAATCAGATTTATATTTCTCGATTTTAATCTTGTATTCATCCATCATTGACGAGACAAAATTAACAGACTGACGAAGCTCCCCTATTTCATCCCTGATTGATTTCATTTCTGATGAAATCGTTTTTCTGATCTCCTGAAGAAGTTCATCCTTGAAAGTTGAGGGAATAGTGTTACTATCCATATCAAATGATAAATTAGATTTACAATTTTGACACTTCCACTGTTTCTTTCTCTGCTTTGGAAGCTTCTTATAGTTTAATTCGTCAAATGCAACACACTTGAAGTAGAAGTGCAATGAACAAATGCTACAAGTGATTATTTCTTTTTCCGTGTATTTTTTATTACAACTGCAACTGCATTTTAACATAATTAAGGGAATTTTTCATCTCAGCATTTTTTAAATTGTATAAATAGTGAGCAAGGGAAACACCAAAAATGAATAAATTACTCTCTTAAAAAAATCGGATAGGTTATTGAAAGGATATTATTAGGAAGAGCCTAGAGAGCGATCAAGGCACTGGTTTGAGATAGGAAGCTCCTGGTCAATGAATTTTGGTCTTCAAAAGGAAAAGAGAGATTAAAAGCTAACTTGTTGTTATCTACCTTAGATAATGATAGGATAGGCTACACTTTCCTTATCTCTTACAGAAAATACTACGTACCGGCCTCTGTTCATGTAGATCACTGTTCAATGAAAACCAAAAAAGTAAATTATCTTCTTATCCAATGATAATTGAAACAATATGTGAATGAAATCTTAAAGAGCAGAATTTTATATTCACAACAAACACAACACACTCACTAATTTCACTAGAAAATCTCCACAAAAATAACAAAAATTTATAGGAGAAACAACCAACGATGCTCACTCAATCAATTTTTACTCGCAACTGAAATTTGCGAGATTGTTGATGTCAAGCATTTGTGTGATTTTAGCGTTGAAATATAAGTCAATGATGAATTGATTGAACCTATTTTATGATTATATTTGGTATTCCAAAAGTATGCCCAATCCTCAGAGGTTGTCCTCTAAGGTTCATTAAAATGAAACTACAGATTAAAGTAGTTCACAAACCACCATGGAGTTAATTATGCTTGGTATTAAATAAAAATGCTGGTAACATAGACTAAGTCCAAAGAAATTTCAAATATTGTTATTATTACAAATTGTTGTCATAATAAACAACTTCAATAATATTGTGTATATGATTTAATTAAAAAAATTAATTGTGAACTTATTTTTATTTATAGGTCATCAGCTACAAGAAGACATAGTGCGTTCTGCGTATCCAATGGTTGTTCTACAATTGTACATTAACCATTGTATGCATTTCCTAGTCAGCCCAGGAATAATTACAGTCATAATGCAGCATCTAGGAGAAGATGGGCGCATAACCAAACGTTAGTTCAATTTAATTATGTATGATATTAATATTGTGGAGAGATAATTTGAATTTACATTCTCTCATTACATGTACAGTATTAAATTGAACTTACTTTGTATAAAATATATTATTAGCTAATTTAACTAGTGATCCGTGGTCTAGTGAATAGAGTGCTGCGTAGCAACCTAGAGATCCCGGGTTCAAATCCACTCAGAGCCAAAAGTTTTTGAACAGGTCACTCCCGTGTTATCGGATGGGCACGTAAAATTGTCGGTCCCGGCTGAAGTATGACAGTCGTAAGGCCCATTGACAGTTCAAATGATATATTCAGGCGAGGTGGAACTTCCAACCAATAAAAGCCATACGAATATTATTATTATTATTATTATTATATTATTATTATTATTATTATTATTATTAGCTAATTTAACTTGAACAATTAAAATTATCACTTGATAAAGGTTCAATGATTGCTAAAGATAGACATCAGTCATTGAATGTATTCAATGTATAAATGAATTTATTAGTTTAGGTATATCCTTTAAATTAATTGAAACAAGTGTAAAAATTGAATAGGGATAGGGCTGAGACTACTCTTATCAACTTGCGTTCCATATTAGCTTACTTGCTTGTTATACAAACAACATATTTTTATATTTGTGTATTATTTAAATTGAAGATAGTTACCGAAGATTTTTGTTTTATTTCAGATGAACTGTTTGAAAAGTACAAGTTTGTTTGCAGTTTAATGACTAACGAATTTGTTTTCTTCAGGCCTTGGGCAGAAAAGGTTCGTGTTTTTTTATTATAGTTCATTGAACGCTATTATAATTATGCTTGTGCTTGTGATCGGTTGTGTCAGCAGTCGATATTTTGTATCTGCCACATCGATGTAACTAATTAAGTAAAGTTACTTCAAGGTAAAGGTAAATATTAACCATGATGCAGCCACGTTTTTACTTATACGTCTGTCGTAAAGCATACATATACATTACAGTAAATTTATTCTTGGATCGCTTCTATTTTTAAAGAATAGGTCTTATCATTAATTTGTTTCATAGATTATTTGTAGGATTCTTGATTAAGTGTTACGCAAATCGATTTATATTGTACACGACTCTCATCACATACTGACTCGTTTCTTGGTGACGACTTCTATTCTATAATATTAATGTATTGTATAAACCTGTTGATTGAACTATTTTTTATTCAATCATATTATGCAAATTTCCTTCGTTTGTCATACTTGCAGACATTTGAAGATGCTCTACTGAAATTGGAACTAGTCAGTATAATTGAAGGAGATAGTTTGAAACTTGGAAACCACCGTAAGCTGCAAGCATTGCTCTGCAACCTGATGTATCCGTTCTTCTCAGGATATCTAACAATCTGCAAGTGCCTGCAAATCGTAAGTTGTGTTCTCTTTCTTTTCTCAACTTTTCATCTTTTTTAGCATTGTAATAATAAACGATTTATAATTGAGATGCAATATTGAGTTTTAGTTTCCAATTGATGAATTGAGAGTAGTCTACAAATTGAAATTTATGTAAACCTTTAAATTTTGATTTCTAGCTGAATGAGAAAGATCTTTGGACCGAAATCAAATAATATAATAAATAGTCTATAAATAATTCACATTAATAAAATAAACTGATGTTATCTATAATAATAATAATTTCTTAGGATCGTGTGTTTATATAATCATCTAAGAATATAGTTTTGTTTAACTTATCTAATTCATCCCATAGCATTTAGTTTGTATCGATTCACATCAATAACTATAGGTTTCGTAATAATTTAGAAGGAAATTATCTAAAATGTCAACTACTTCAACTAAATACTACAGTACTACTATACTTTTGTACTCTACTAATCACTAGTAAATTATAAATTACTGAATTACAATAATTAAATATTCAAAAATATTCAACATCGTGGTTATTTTTTGAATTAACAATAAAAACATCAAATCCAGACGGTCACATCAATCGCAAGAAATACTCTCAACTACTCATTTCATTACAATTTGTATCAAATTTATAAATTTGAAATAGTTTTGTATTATGTGAAAATAATTCAATTTCTGATAGTTTGAAGTGTTGAAGTGGAACGTTTCAATTATAAATTGGTTCGGGTAGGCTACAGATCGGAATCTATGTAACCTGAAAACATTTGTTCTTTAGCTGGATGAAAAAGATGTGTGGACAGAGAAGCAGCTGATGACCACACTACAGGCCAAGATAGAAGGCGAGCTGAAAAGTGGCCACATTCAGCATCCTTATTGCTTATCACTCGATCTCATTTCATCATGCATCGCCTCACTCACTGTTAAAGGAGTACTTAATAGGAGCCGAGTGTGAGTATATGGAATTCATAAAAAGTATATAATTGAATGTATTATTATATTGAAATTGAATGTATTCTGACTAGAGCAATGTCAAGTGTTGTTGATAGTTTACTGTAAATTCCAGATTTATGTGGTGAGAGTAGCGCTAAAAGGTACTGTATGGCACACTCCCATTAATAAAGATTCCATTGTTTTGGATATCAGACAATTTTTTTATGGAAAAAATTATTACTTTATTAATATTATGGATAATATTATTACTTGAAATAATGTTATATAATATTCTTGTATAATTTTATTTTACAGTCATTGTTTTTGTCAAAACAAAAAAGTTATTTGAAGCATCATTAATATTTAATGAATAATCTATTATTCAGTACGTATTGTTAAAACCCACATAAAAGCTAATTACGAATAATTATCATATAACCGTATTCAATTGCACCAGTTGCTTACATTAGCTCATACAATAGGTATCGTATTTCCTTCTCATATACTCTATTCAATTGGCGAGACTGAAAAAACAAGAGGGAAAGCCAGTGTTATTGAACTTCATATATTTTTCGGAATGATCACGGTTGGTGGTAAATTTGATTTTCAAAATGTAATCAAATGTAGTAATCGACAGTCGCATATATTCGAAAAAATTCTCGCAATCCATTCTCAATTGATTATATAAATGTTGAAATTCACCATACACCGATCGTTTCGCATTAATTGGATGAACTGCCCATCGTTTCTTTCTTTTATCACCTAAAACCCTCTTTCGAATTAGTGGATTCTCAGTGAGAATCAAATTCTAACGATAGAGTCTGGGTCCATTGTCTTGCAGAGTGACGACTGACATAAGTGACAACTCATGTGACGCTCGCATCATAACAGTCTAGATAGCGTGCGCAAAAAACAGTTTTTTCTCGGGAGCAGATGAGCCTCTGTAGCGTTCCCTATCGTGGTCGAGGCTTTACTGTGGTGGAGATTGATCTGAAGGACCTTGGGCATTATCCTTAACTGGTGTTGAGATAATTGAAACTTTCCAGCGTCCTATGTTGGCTCTATAGTCAACTGACCTGACAGCATTGATGCAGGCTTCATCCAGGAAACAGACGAATCCGTGACTTTTTGGTCTGGCTTGGCTGGCAGGACATTCACTCCTTCACTTTCAATGGGGGGTTTTGCTTGTCGAGCATCTCAAGGATCTTTTCTGGAGTCTTCTTCAGAAGCAATGGATGAGCTCTAAAGAATACCCTCACTGACCTCAAGATTTATTTTCTCAGATAAACAATAAGTTGTTCTCCCCAAGTGGTTTGAGTCTGGGGATGAGTGCCCCCAGCCAATGCTTAGTAGCATCGTTGATGCAGGATATGATCAAGGCACCCTTCTCCATGTAGGTGCCTGCAAACGATGAAGTGCAGCCATCCTCAAGGGGTAGGAGCTAATCTATAATGGCTTCTTGAATGACTTCTCCTTGCTCTGCTGACAGCTTCAGGATAGCCTTCCAAGACAATGGCCATTTTGGTGGCAGAAGTGTCACTGTAAGAGAAGAGGCTCCTTTACTGGAAGTCCCTAGATTCAGGGTTTGGTCCTCGTGACCTGCGTGAGTTCCACTCCTGACCTTCTTTGTAGGTCCTTCCGCTGCGGGAGGGGTCGCTAAATCGCCTCTAGGGCGCTTGACCACCCTCGACCCAGCCTCATGACCCACGTTTGTGCCTGGAGTTTCCCCCATCTCTGTTCTCTTAGGTTTTTTATTTTTGCCCCTCCGAAACGTTGCAGGGTCAAAAGCCTCCCCCTCT
Source organism: Nilaparvata lugens (assembly GCF_014356525.2). NCBI lineage: Eukaryota > Metazoa > Arthropoda > Insecta > Hemiptera > Delphacidae > Nilaparvata > Nilaparvata lugens. Next base: position 46,781,152 of record NC_052507.1, read on the forward strand.
CAATAAGTTTTGCCTGAATGGTCAACCTTCTTTGAGCGTTGGTGAGGTTTGGTCTCTTCACCCGCAAACTGATCAGTTGCTGTATTGGATCCTCGAGCATTCGTGAGGGTTCTTGCTTTTCTTGACTTCTGAGGAGCTCATCCTCCCCCTTCAATTTGGGATGGTGTGATAGAGCTTACGTCATCCATATCATAATCAGTAGAAGCCTTCTCAGTGTTACCCTCTACATAAGAGTGCAACAGAACCTCCTGTGTACCTGAAGTACCCATTTCAGGTTGAGGAATCTGCCCTGATGGGGCAGATCTCGATGGGTTTGAGCAACTTCCATAGTTCCCTCAGGGTTTAGTTTTGGTTTGTTTGTTTTATCCTTGTCTATGTGTCTCCCACGAGCAGCTAGGGAAGTACAGTCGACCCAGACAGAGCCCCGCATGTCTTGGCAAGGCTAAATACTGCAGGAGGGCGCTTGGTATCCTGCAAGCACTGTTAGAGACACCATATATAAGGAATGCCTGGTGCCATCCACCCATCAGCTCGGTCTGTATCACACCTTGGGTTGGCCTAAAAGAAGTAAGAAAGAGAGAAAAATGACCAAGGAAAGCTGACAGATGGAAAAGGAAAGAAATAATGGCACACAGCTAAGTCAATGGAGAAAGTGCCATTCTAGAACTGAAAAGTTCCAAAGCATACTAAGAAGAAGAATAAGAAGAAGAAGAAGAAGAATAAGAAGAAGAAGAAGAATGGTTTTGGAAGAAGGGCTTTGGAAAGGGGGTCCCTTTTAGTCGTCGCCCCCTACGACAAGCAGGGATACTGTGGGTGAATTCTTGTTTCAACAGATTCTTGAGTTCGATTTTCGACTCAAAGCTCCCCCAGCCCACAGGGGGCTATTCTCAGCTTATTGAGAGAATCTGATAGTACCTCTAAAGCCTAGTTTCTATTCTAGCAATATTCACAATGTCATAATGGTAGCGACCTGCGCAAGCACATTTTGTGTTTTACCACCATGTCCGGCTTACGTTTCCATTTTGGCGCTTGCTGCAAGAAAGGGATTGCAATGATATTGTGGCGGCGACCACATAGAACAGAGCTTAAGTATATGTGACCTTGAGCACGGCGGCGATGTACAAACTAAAACTCCCTTATTTTAGGTTATTTTCGGAAATTGGACTTACACATTAAGAATTTGGGGATTCTGAATACAAATATAAAATCAGAAATCTCCTATCTTTCTTTTATGACAAGTTAGACATTGGGAAAAGAGATGAGTGATAGTTCGCGCGGTCGACACTGAAATACGAAACCACTGCTCAACTTGGGTCTGGCGCCAGTCTAGCCGAGAAACTGCTGGCGAATCATGTTTTTTACAGTTTCCATTACCACAAGTTCCCAGCATTTCACCTTCAGTTATGGTGCTGAAACAAATCTGTGGTAATGGAAATGAGGCTTAAGAGTGCATGAAATTACATGTACCTGTAAGATAATATTTTATTCCAAGAAATCTATTTCCAATTCATTAATGTAATATCGTGGAACCGAGCTTCGCTCTGAAGTACAAAAGCATAGAAAATTTACAAGGAGAGAGGAAATTGTAATATATTTATAGTTTATATTTAGAATGATATACTATGTTATTACTACACTAATGGCATCTATAGTGAGGTCCACGTTATAATGACAGTAGTTGTTCAACTTTGAAATTGCTATCCTTGTCTATCATTCGACAAAGCCGGTGGTACTATCCTTTTCTAGATCCACAACGATGCCAATTATGTTTTTGACAGTTTAGAAATATAATTAATTAATGCAGAGAATCGGCATCGCTATTCTCCTATTTTTATCCACTGCCATTATAACGTGGACCTCACTATCGTTAATATTTTGGTCTTTCTGATGTAAACATGTTTTCTAAAAAAAAAATAAGTTTTTCTCGCCTGATTAATTTTCTCGTGAGATCAGCTTATTGATTGCAATAGTTCAACACCTGAGGCATAGACACACACACACACACACACACACACACACACACACACACACACACACACACGATCATGAACTTTACGCGAGATGTTGTTACACAAGGGTTTGCCTGAGGTTTGAAGGATGATCGCTCCGCTCTTTTCTTTTTGTTGACTTCGCTACAACCTAACCTCACAAATAATGTGAAACGTCCAATCCAGCTGATCGGGTGACAAAACTAAATGAAATATTCTTACCAGGGGATTGATGAATAGCCTAATAATACATTATGTTTATATAATAAACTAGCTGTCAGGCTCGCTTCGCTCGCCATATCCGTCTAGCCAGGACCCCCGACTGGATCGTCCAAAAATGAGATCAGCGGGCTCGCTTCGCTCGCCTGCATGTAGACCTCAGCGGAACCTCTGTACCGAATTCTGGACCCCTGACTGGATTGTCCAAAAATTAGATCAGCGGGCTCGCTTCGCTCGCCTGCATGTAGATCTGAGCGGAACCTCTGTACCGAATTTGAACGTATTATGTCAATTTAATCTCGAAAAACACCTGTTACTATATCGGCGTATCTTTGGCGAACAAAATTCTTCCACCTCAGCTAAACCTGTGTACTGAATTTTTTTAAATATATTTCCATCAATTATTGAAAAAGGTGAGGAAACGCAGAAAAGCTGAGAAAACGCTAATTTTGGGCATATCTTTGGCGTTATTTCAAATTCCTTCTAACACAACATTATTGCACCCCAGCTGAGCTTCTGTAGTAAATTTGAACATTTTCTGTTTATTTGTTCTCGATAAAGCTGAGAAAATGCTAAAAAACGCAGATTTTGGGCGTATCTTTGGAAATTTTTCCAAATCCGTTCTTATTGCGCCCTCAAGGGCCAACTGAACACACCTACCAAATTTGAAATGTTATGTCATATTTTTATCATATGTTAGGACGATCCAGTCGGGGGTCCAGACTAAACGTCTGGCTAAACGGATATGGCGAGCGAAGCGAGCCTGACGGCTAGTAATATTATATTCCCAGGAATAGCTCTGATTGAAGTAGCAGTACCCAATCAATTTTTCTGCGATAAATCAGGACCTCCTAAATAGGTATTTAGGAGGTACTGGATAAATTGGTATTCAGGAGGTCCTGGATAAATACATTTCAATCTTCAACTTGGTGCCAACCTAACAAAGTCAACTCAACTTAATGCCAACCTGACAAAATTCTTAATTTAGTTACCAGAACAAGTGTTTCGAAGAGGTACTCTCTCTAGATTATAGTTCTATATTGACATATGGTATGGACGTTTCAATTATAATTTTAAGATATTGGAATAAGAAGAATATACATGCTAAAAGACGAACTTTAAACCCTCAAAAACCACCCTTAGAGTTGAAATATCGCCAAAAGATTTCTTAGTGCGCCTCTAAAGGGCCAACTGAACATACCTACCAAAATTGAACGTTTTTGGTCCGGTAGATTTTTAGTTCTGCGACTGAGTGAGTGAGTGAGTGAGTGAGTCAGTCAGTCAGTGAGTGAGTGCCATTTCGCTACTATATATACAGATTTATAATAAATATTATGATGATTGCATTCATTTTAATGTTTTATTATAAAAGGTAATGTGTGTCAATGTTTCAAAATGTGAAAGGCTTGATTGGGAGTTCGGCTTCTTTCTTCTAAATGCTAATATGTCGGTACCTATTATTATAAATGCTTTTATAACTTTATATTATTCAATTTAATAATTAATTATTAATATTTTGATAATTTTATTTGCTAACACAAAGATCGTAACTATTAACAAACATTAAAAAGAAAAACGTTGACCGCGCAGAGCGAAAGTCTGTTCACACCTTAATAGTATAATAGGATAGGATATTTTTGAAAAAAGCTACACCAGCGAGAAAACTCATTTGTAGAACAGAAGTTCAATTATTCATTCTTAGAAAATGCTTGGATTCATTTTTATTTTCCCATTTATATACCTATTATGGCAATAAAATGTAATGAACGTTATGTGATTTCAGGAACGGCGTAGTTAACTATTCTGTGAAAAAAGATGATATCATTCATGTCACTAAAGAACTTGGTGAGTCCCCTCTTTTTATTTTTAACGGTAGTAATTGAATCCAATTTTCTTCTCGAGTGAGTTTGTTTTAATTTTTTTTTTTTGCTGAGGCTGATGCCCACATGAGCTCTAGGCTTGTGCATAGGTAGATGCGTGGATCTACAGTTTTAGGTGGGTACGCTTCCGAACCACCAGGAAGCGATTTTTCAACTCATGAATCATATTCAGAGGAGTTGGCTCAAATGGACACCCTTCCAACGGGAGTAGCAGGTGCATGATTCTCAACTTATCTAAGCAATAGCTTATCAGCGTAACCACTCAGTCAAACTGATACCTAAAGCGGCTATTGACCTATTTTTAACCGAACAGTTATAACCGAATTATTGACATATTTGAACTGTTTGGGATCAGGCGTTTGTCTATGTATATAAATTTAAATTCTCAATCTATTCAAAAATCAGTATTGTAATACCACAATAATATTTGAAAATAAATGAAATATTTATTAATTGTAGAATAGGTTTCAGTTGTAATTAATGTTTCTGAAAAACTACTGGAATGTAATAATCGTTTCTCTAGTAGACCTAATTATACATCATGTACAGTATTGGTCTAACAGTCTAGTCAATAAATACATTGGTGCTTACAATCTATATTGTAGTTCTGATTTTCGAATATATTGTTTGGATACATAAGAGAAGTCCATAACCAATTTTTTCATGCAAAATTTCCTTGTGCTAGATACAGAGTGGCCCAAAAATTGTATTTCCGGTTCATTTTCCAGTATTCAGCTATTCCCGCCAAATCCTGAAATCGGACAGAAAAATTCGCTCCCGCCTATTTTTAGATTATGAGGTTTGTAATAAAATGAGATAATTCTCATTACGGAACTCTCTATCTTCAATGAGCACTGAGTTACAGTTTTCCAAAAATGAGTAAAATTTCAAAAAAAAAAAATCAATTTTGATGAATTTTAGCTTTTGATCAACAATATCTTCTAATTGTTACCATTTAAATGTATAATTCAAAATTCCTCTGAGCGTAATTTTGTGCTCTACAATCTGAGATCAGGTAGAGCGCTCTATCTCATACACATTTCCAGGTACACCTCACAACAATGCTCATTGTATTTTGAAAATCACCTATTTATTAGCTTTAATCATTGTCACCAACTCCATTGTCATCATATTGAGATTTCGCTAAATGATATAAGCTTATTGGATCACGTTCTATGAGAATCACCCGTTATCTGCACTTAATTTAGTTGAGAGGCGCGCTTGAGGACACCTCAAATGATTTTGAACCGCCTCGACGAGCTGAGAAAAATGAGCTGTATTACAATAAGATTTGATTATTTTGTCAAAAGTTAGAAGTGTTTGAAATTTTGAACCTTGAGGTGTCATTAAGCGCGCCTCTCCAATGAATTAAGTACAGCTAACGAGTGAATCTCATAGAACATGATTTTATAAACTTATATCATTGTACGAAATCTTAATATGATGACAATGGAGTTGGTGATAATGGTTAAAGCTAATAAATAGGTGATTTTCAAAATACAATGAGCATTGTTGTGAGGTGTACCTGGAAATGTATATGAGATAGAGCGCTCAAAGCTAAAATTCATCAGTATTGATTTTTTTTCTTGAAATTTCACTCATTTTTGAAAAATTGTAACTCAGTGCTCATTGAAGATAGAGAATTTCCGTTTAATGAGAATTAAAAAAAGGCAGGAGCGAATTTATTTTCCTGTCCGATTACAGGATTTGGCGGAAACAGCTGAAAACTGGAAAATGAACCGAAAATACGAGATTTTTGGGCCACCTGTATCTAGCACAAGGAAATTTTGCATAAAAAATTGGTTCTGGACTTTTATTTTGTATCCAAACAATATATTAGAAAATGAGAAGTACAGTATAAATTGCAAGCACACCCCCTTTTTCATGTCTATATTGACTGGACTATGATGAGAAGTTGTTCGGTGCGGAAATTTAAATAAATCAACTGCGCATGCCTGACTGCTGTATTCTTATTATAAAACTAGCAGTTAACCCGTGCTCCGCAAGGATCTAATTAAAAACTAGACAAACTGAAAACTTGACCTACTAAAATCTTGAAGAATTCAAAATAGGCCCATAACCACCCTTGGTAAATTGGTAATCTATATGAAAATTTCTAGTTAATCAGTCCAGTAGTTCATACATGATGATGCGTCATTCGTGAATTACCTATCCCGTACGTGTATAAGCCAGGTCTTTACTTTATTATAGTATAGGTTACGGCGTGCTAGGCTCTTGACTCAAATAGCAAGCAAAAATTCAGTTGGTTGATCAAATGTATTTGCTCTGCATAGTAGTGTATTAATGCTGTGGAAGGGGTAAATCGGTCTAGGGATCAAGTTGTCAGTCCGTGACTGTTAATCTCAATAATCTCTGTCAACACTGCCACGATAGTTCACTTATGAATTTTATTGGACCAAAACAGTTTACAGTACTGTATCTCTTCTATGCTATGGAGAATATGAATAACATACTATTTAGTTCTATTTCCATCAATAATTTTGTCAATTTTTGTTAATTTTAACTAAATTTAAAGTTTAGTTATATATTTTCAAAAAATTCTGAATAAGACCGCAGTGGATGCAATTTAATATGAAATCTCTCTATTTGGTAGCGAATTCTGTAGGTATATAGTTGAACTAAAAAAAGTGTTCAGTTGAACTAAAAATATGTTGATTTCAAGTAAATGTGGCTGGCTACATGCTTTCAACTTTTCCAACATAATACCGGTTCATATCGAAAATAGTGTTATTAATAGAGAAGTAAGTCATCAATAATCTATAATAATATAATAAAGGAAACAATTGCCTTATACATGAACGGGATAGAAAATTCACGAATGACTGATCATCACGTCTGAACTACTGGACTGATTAACTTGAAATTTTGCATATAGATTCTTAATTTACCGAGGATTGTTGTATCCTATTTCAAATTCTCCAAGATTTCAGTAGGTCAAGTTTTCAGTCTGTCACCCTTGCGGAGCACGGGTTATCTGCTAGTTACAAAATTAATTGTAACATAGACCTATTTAATAAGTCTATGTTACAAATTGGAATGTCTTTTACTGAAACTTATTTTCTATTGCAATCTTGCAAATTGAATGTCTTGTTTTTTGTTGCTAGAGTATTTTTGTATTTTTGGAACAGAATGTCTGACGATTGTGCCAATCAAGTATTCATACGACAAGGACAGTGCCTCACTGGAACTGGACACCTACAAAGCGCTGACTGTCTCCGAATTGGTGGCTGTCCAAGGACTATCTTCGAAGCTCTAACCTGCTATTCCAATCGGATCAATTTTGAAATTATATATGTAAAGCATTGCATTGTTGCATCACTGTGTCAATATTGTTTGATTTTGAATTTGACCAAAAATTGGCTTTTTATGAACTGAAATATTGTTTTCTAATAATATCCAGATGTGAACACCACCTGAGTCTGAGGAATATCCAATATTCTTCTGGGATAAACTTCCAATTTCTTGATATTTGAAATGATAACTTATAAAATGTCATCATTTGAAGAGAGCCTATATTATTTATTTTCAGATTATTTGTATTTGTCTGCATCCAAATTTCTCTCAATAGCTTTGCATGCCTTTGTTGACATCATAGTGTAACCGGAAACTTTACTGTTTGTGTTGAAAAAATATTATGTATAAATCTTAGTTGATTACATGAAAATTATGTAAGTAGCTTTCACAAGGCATAACGACTTTAAAGCGTCATAATAAGAATACATAGTATTTAATGTATGTACATAATGGCCCATATGAATAAAACCAGAGCAAATGCTCATGAGCAAGAGCATGGAGCATAAGGTTTTGCTCATGAGCAAAAGGTAGAAGCAAAAGCATATGCTCATTTTTATATGAATAAGCTTCACCTTATACCTTATGCTCCTGAACTCTGGAGCAAATGCTCACTTATTTTAAAGATTTTTCATCAGCTGATTCGCTTTTGTAGCCTTACTTTGTTTTTATAGCTCTCGGAAGCGCTAAATATGCAAGTAGTGTGCACCGCTTGTGTTTGCGTCGTCTGCTATGTTTTATATTTATGAATAGAGTTTTAGGTTAGTTGAGTTTAGAATTTTGAAATAATAGCGTGGAAAAATGCCATCTCTATAATAATCTTTAGCATATTCTTATAATATCAATAGCCTTCTTATAATCGTCTACACTCTCATCTTCTTGAATGCCTATTTTCTATTTTGTGATGGCTATCTTTATAACATACTATATTTTGTATTTATTCTTTTGTAGGGATAATGGTGATATATATCGTGGTTGAATCTAAAAAGAGTTTTTTAGTTCTCAACTATTGGTTGTGATCGTATCTGGTATAGTTTCCTCTTCCTCAAACGAATTAGTTGAGCCATTTTACTATGAGAAAAAGGTGATAAGCTGCTCTAGACTAGACTCACCTTTTTTGAAGCATTTGCTTCAAAAGTTGAGCAAATGCTCTAGTTTATTTATACAATTTTGCGCAAATTCTCAAACTATTTTTTTGAGCATGAGCAAAAGGTTTTGCTCATGTTTATTCATAGAAAATGAAGCAAATGCTCCATATTTTAGAAGTATAATCAAATGCTCAACTTTATCCATATGGCCCAATATGTATTCTAATTACATTTATGTAGATCATTGATTTATATAAAATAAACATTCAAATAATCTATTGTTTGCATGTTGCAGATTTGAATTACCTATATTTTTAAAGACTAAAATTTTATAAAAGTATTCCCACACTTCACAACTACACAGAAAGTGAATCCCACATTCACCTAAACCATCATTTGTAAAAACAGGTCATCTATTTTATTCTCAATTTATTATAATTTTCTCAATAATATAAGCCTTCTTATTTGTCTTGATCAAGAAATAACAAAAATACACTTAAATACTCCAGCCCACCAGAATCTTACTATCATTAAGATTGAAAAATGTATTTTTGTCAAGAAAAACTTATAATATAACGAATTAAGAGTGTCCAACAGTAATGATTCTCATATTTCTATTCCCAACGATAAATTCGAGTCTTTTGTTACGGTAGTTGCTATTTTAGAATTAAAAGTATTGGTAAACAAAAGTCTATTAACATGAACTGATATGAAACCGAATGAACTATTGAGTTACCGTCTAATTTACTGTAGTTGAATAGTTTTATTCAGATAAGCTTAATTATGACTAGGGTAAATTATTTGCTTAATTTTGATATAGTTGAAGTAGAATCAAACGTTTCTTGTCTCTTTTCTGTCTAGGGCTACTTGTAATAGTATATTTCGCACCTAGGGCCGAAAATGAGACTTTTCCGGCTCGAAATCGGTTTTCAAGTTCGAGGCCGTAGGCCGAGGACTAGAAAAGATTGAGAGCCGGAAAAACATTTTTGCCCATGGTGAGAACGATATTTTTCGCCACACACAAAAATAAACAATATAAATATGAGAATAATTGTTTATTAGGCACTTCCGAAAGCAAAACAGGAAGGTCATAGCTCTAGCAAATCTGAGGTAATCTGATTATCAGGAAATTGTCCAAGTATTTTTATTTTTTATTCTGATTTGTCTAAATAACCTAAAAGATTATGTTTAATTATGTAAGAGGTTGAGTTCATACTTTTTATTCTTCCAAATGACAATGAGATGATATTATTATAAATGTTTTGATTCTTGAATAATAAAGACAAATAATGAAAAGTTTTTTGATCAGCTGTTTTAGCACACTTGAAATTTGGCTAATCTGAATGTCAACGTCAACAATGCTTGTTGTCGTCGACTTCGGAAGTTTAGGTTAGAAGGTCTATCCTACTCTGAAAATCGAATTTGAATAGTTATAATATATATCTTATCTGTATTTTATTCATCCAAATAAAATGATAGTATCTTATTGCAGAATACTTATTCAACTCTAGAAGCATAAACTGATTCCGTTTCATAAACCATTTTGTAAACACATTCACATCAAATCAGAATCAGCTGACTTCAAGGTTATTTTACAGCCCTAGGGCCGTAAAAATTTTACCGGCCTGGTCAGAAAACAATCATTTTCGGCCTCCATATGACGCACGTAAACCAGCTCATTACATCCAAGTGGGGCGAAAAGACATTTTCAAGTTATTTGGAAACTGCATTAATGTCCGAAACATGTTGTGATAAAATAATTTAAAAGGGTACTGAGATTTGTATTTCTATTTACAAAAGTTTCTTACTTTTTGAACATTCTTGTTTTACTATCTCAATTTATTTCACTCAAGTAGCAGCTTACTTCCTTCACTTGAAGGTTCCTCAAGTGAAGAGTAGAACCTACTTTTGTTTGAAGAATAATTGTATGATTTGAAGCCGAGTGCATCTCTGTCGCATAATTTAGTAAATTATTATTAGTATTATTGCTACGTATGCTTAGACCATTTTATTTTTTGTTCATTGTTGATTGCTTTGCTGAAATGATTTGTGGTAAAGTTATATCTTAATTCAGTGCACATAACTATGGCTAGTTTTTAGTGTGTTCTCACGCATGTTTTACTCAATATACCGATAATTTAAGAATTTATGAGAATATAAAATGAAATTTAAAATTTTATAGAGGTATTAGGAAATATGTTCAGTAATATAAAGAAAAAACTATTCCAAATCAAGCTTAGTCCAGGCAATGAATGCTCAAAAAAGAGTATAGAGGGAAAAGTTTGGAAGACAATTTTTGACCCCGCAGTTCTGTTTAGGGTAGTGAGTAGGTGAACATATCAAAAGTCCCTACCCCCTGTGCTAAGGGGGTGGGGGTGGTTCAAAGGTACCATTTCATGGTTTCTCGCATACAACTCGAAAACTATGCATTTTACAGACATGACGATTCTATAAGAAATTGAAGCTTACATAATTTCCTATAATATTGATCCAACAACTTTATCTATATCTCTTTCACTTTTCGAGATATCCGCTCTAAAAGATGTGAAATTTTTGAAAAAACACATATTCCCTCAATTTTTTGCTATTTTTGCTCTTTTTTGAATATCGATGGGAAAAATTCATGCTGATCATGAGCTTATAGAGCATCAAATATTCTCTTCAATTTGATGTATAATTTCACAAGTTTACGCACACCCCCACGACTGTTGCAGCAGCTTCAGTGTTTAGTGTGAGATCTTCAGTTATGCAAAAATAGACCAATTGACAAAGGAATTTGGAGAGAATGATTTGAACACAATCTTTGACTTTGCAGCTTTTTTGGGACCAGATAGGGGGTGAACATATCAAAAGTCCCCATCCCTATCCCTTGTGCTAAAGGGATTAGGGTGGTTTAAAAGTTGCATTTTTCAATGTTTTCCTTACACGCTCATACCTTGAAAAAAATGCGTTCAACCGACATGACTAACTATTCAGAAATGGAGCTTGATAAATTCTCTACAATATTTGTTCTGTGGTGATTTGTGATATCTCCAACACATTTCGAGATATACGCTCTTAAGTGTGTAAAATTGTTAAAATAACAACTTTTAATCCTATTCTTTGATGTTTCAGGGCCTACAACTCTCCAACAATGCATCATAAAAATAAATGCTCACCGTAGATTTGTAGAGCTTTTTTTTCTCTTTAATTTGATGTATTATTTTACTACCCAATGTTTTCCTTCTATTGTTATAGCAGATTCAATGTGGGGGTGAAATTTTCAGCTATGCAACAAGTGTCAACTTAGCAGTTCCTCGCCTTCAATAGACGGGCTAGAGATGCGTATTTTGGCTATGTTTACCTCCCAACTGTTCTTCATTAAGCTACAAAGTTAAAAATTGTTTACTAGATGTTCCAGACTCAAAGTTCATTGTCAAGTGATCAATTGTTACAAAATAAAAATTTCACCCCCCACATTGAATATTGTAGAGAATTTATCAAGCTCCATTTCTGAATAGTTAGTCATGTCGGTTGAACGCATTTTTCTCAAGGTATGAGCGTGTAAGCAAAACATTGAAAAATGCAACTTTTAAACCACCCTCATCTCTTTAGCACAAAGGATAGGGATGGGGACTTTTGATATGTTCACCCCCAAACTGGTCCCAAAAAAGCTGCAAAGTCAAAGATTGTGTTCAAAACATTCTCTCCAAATTCCTTTGTCAATTGGTCTATTTTTGCATAACTGAAGATCTCACACTAAACACTGAAGCTGCTGCAACAGTCGTGGGGATGTGCGTAAACTTGTGAAATCATACATCAAATTGAAGAAAATATTTGATGCTCTATAAGCTCATGATCAGCATGAATTTTTCCCATCGATATTCAAAAAAATTATAAGAGCAAAAATTGCAAAAAATTTAGGGTAAATGTGTTTTTTCAAAAATTTCACATCTTTTAGAGCGGATATCTCGAAAAGTGAAAGAGATATAGATAAAGTTGTTGGATCAATATTATAGGAAATTATGTAAGCTTCAATTTCTTATAGAATCGTCATGTCTGTAAAATGCATAGTTTTCGAGTTATATGCGAGAAACCATGAAATGGTACCTTTGAACCACCCCCACCCCCTTAGCACAGGGGGTAGGGGTGGGGACTTTTGATATGTTCACCTCCTCACTACCCTAAACAGAACTGCGGGGTCAAAAATGGTCTTCCAAAATTTTCCCTCTATAACACTTCGTTGACTGGGCTAGCTATGAACTTGATTATCAATATTTTTACTCAACTCAGGTTACTTGTTGGCCTACCTAGTTTGGTCCATGTACTTTTGTTTGGAATGTTCTAAATTAGTATAAACTTGTTCTGAGCTAATTATCTTTCAATATCCCGTCTATTTCGTACTTACCATTATATAACACAAGGTTGGAAAAGTCAGTTACAAAAAGTAGAAATACTTTTGTTCATGAAAATTTGATTTAAACGCTTTTTGTGGTGTAAAATATCAAAAAATTGAATCTCCTGTAGGCTAATATGTATGTTGTAGTTTTCAATTTTTCTAGCCAGAAATATTATTTTTCATGATTGATAGTTGTCATTTTTCTAGATTTTAATGGACCAAAATTTTGTAATACTGTATTTGCAAACAATATCTCGAAATTCCATGAAATAAAACAGATTCAAATCATGCTAGCAAATGTTATTTGATTTATGAAAGGTAGGGTTATCAACCGACAGAAAATTTTGCATTAAGTTATACGATTAAATAGCTTTAAACCATTTTGTAATTAGTGGATGGATGAGTCAGTAGAAAAAACAAGTAAACCTTGAACTTTTCTCTTAGCTTTGGCAATTTATTGTTGCAATGTAAAATTATATTTTATTTACCACTTTCTTATTTAGTATAAACGAATTTAGATTATTTCAACTGTATTCAATAATATTTAATTTATTAACATCACATTTACCATTAGATGTATTAATTAAACCGATTCTTAAGGATACATAGAATCACTTGGCTTATATGGGCTACTTGATTCAAATAAAAACAATATAACAACTTTTACTACCCTTTTATTAAAAACTTTAACATAAATTTTAACGACTATTTTAACGTCATTTTCAAGTTAAAATTTCAATGTTAAATTTAACTTGAAAATGGTGTTAAAATAGTCGTTAAAATATTTTAAAGTTTTTAAGAAAATGGTACTAAAAGTTGTTATATTGTTTTTATTTAAGAAATTATATCTTGCTCTTTTGAAAATGAATTCCATTGTTTTTTGACAATTCTTTCCTGAAATTGCTATTAAATCATTTAATGTTTATTTCAATTTCTGAACAACCAATGTATTATTTACTCATGTATTTTGAACAATTTACTTAATTGTTTGTCACTGTATTTAATCAGTCACATATTAAATAAAAACTTGATTTTAAGCCAAAATATTGAAATTTCTCGATTTTTTTCATGTTTTTACTTCTTACGAATGAATCAGTTTGGATTTAATGTAGTACCAGGATTCTGTACTTGACGCATTGTTGAAGCAAAATAATTCTTCAAAATAATTCAAAATCCAATGAATACAATTTTTAATTATATCATTTTTATTATGTGCTTGCTTTAATTTATTTCAAATTTTATAATTGAAAAATACAACAAACTTGTCAATACTGTCTTTTTATTCCAGTTCACACATATCTTGTTTTTGATATAAGAAATCCCATTGAAATATTTTTCAAAATAAAATTTATATTTAATAAGTTACAAATGATACTTGAAAGCATCAGCCTGAAGCTTAGAAAAGTTCTGGATATTACATTAGGTAAAACCGTGAAGGGTAGCAGATTGAGGAGAATATCTCAAGATTATCCAGTTATTGGTAGCATTAAAAATGAGATTTTTATTGTATTCTATTCAAACACTGAGAAAAATAATTATAAAGTTTCTGGATGGAATAGTTCAATCTGTAAAACCTGGAAGTCGACATCGATTGAAAAAAGGTTCTTATCTACTTATCACACCCTTCACTCTATAAAACATTCACTTCTTATCTCTGTAAAAGCGAAGCGTTAAAATTATTAGGTTTACCGTACCTGAACTTAAACACATTCTGCCAACTATTTATAACTTTTAACGCTGCACGTCTGTTTGCCTTGAAATACTTGAAGGATCAATGACTTGGTTTGAACCTGAAGTACTGGCTTCACAATGGAGTCAATGCAAAATTTATTTCATTACATTATCATACTATAGATAAGTTCTGCAAAAAAACACTTGATAAAAAAATATTAAAATTTATCAACATTTATAAAAAATCAACAAGAAACGCCACCTTTTCTACAAAGCAGCAGAAACCTGTTCACCATAGTAAAATATTATTTTGTTTTCGTGCTTGGATGAAGTCTGAGTTGAAGAAAGTTTTTAATTTCTGAGGTGTATATTTCGAGTGCGATCTCTATTTTTTACTGCTAGTGTACTAACTTTATTAATCCGGCGTTTTTATTTTTCTTGCCCTATTACCGTAGGAGGAGAATAGAAGAAATCGCTTTCTTAGAAATCATTTCACACCGGTTTCATTATTTTCGTTTTGAGGTTCCCTTTTAAACCAAAAAGTGGATTTAGAATATTTCTGTTCTATCATCTTACACAGTTCCAAATTCTTGAGTGAAATGCAAGGTTTAACACCATCTGTAGGCCTACACTGAATTCTGTGTACGAACAATACCGATATATATTTTTTTTAGTTTTGTTACCCACAATTTCAAATTTCTTATCTAAATCAAGACAACTCTGAATAAAAGTCTTTCAAATAGCGAGCACAGTAGGTACCGTACCTCACAAAAATTAGTTTTATCAATTGACAGTGTCCAAGTGAATAAGCGACCGTCCACTTAGGTAGTTCAAGCCTTGCCTTGCATCACTCTTATCACTGGCTAGCGGTGATTTCAAATTTAGACACGTTGTTAGTGTGCATTGTAAACAAGCGCACGCACGCACTAATGCGCGCACAGTCACTCCGTTAGGTTGCCAGCCCTTTTTTAAATGCTTCTCTCTCAGCCAGCAACAACTTGCAAAATTACTTGTTACTAGCCGTAAAACACTGCTTTAAATCTACAATCTCTCTCAGTTTAGTTGAGTTTAGCCTTCAGCGGTGGCGCTCTGGCCAAAAGTCTTCTACAAGTCTTAACCGGTTCTTGTGTCTGATTTTAAACTATCATAAGACATATTTTTTCATCTTTTATTTTCCCCCAGTTCTGTTTACATCTAATTCGTCGTATTACAACAGATCTGTAATAAGTCGAGTACTAATCATTAGGTGAGATTCATAGTGGATGTGATTTTTGTGCCGTTCATATTTTTAAACAGAGTAATTTTTATTAAAAATACTGATATCAAAATTAAAGTGAGGATTTCCAGGAGCAAACAACGTCCTTCTCAATGACTGATCAATACAGGGAAACATTTTGAATTTGACAGGTGTAAAATGTAAGATTTTTTGTTACCTTTTTATTTTTATTGGTGCTTTATATCATTGTAAAAACAGCCTTCTGTTAACTCTTTGACAGTGGACCAGTAAGCTGTCAGTGGTCTTACGGAACATTTTTTTCAAAATTGATGAAAATGATAAGAAAAGTATAAAAACCACCTGTAAATTTTTGCAACAATAAATGAATTGAAACATATTTGCAAGGGAAAGATTTAGAGGAGAAAGCATGAGTGACGAGTGGAGTTAATTCATAAATCGTATTCTGATATGTGTTTCAATATTTAAAATCTTCAAATTTGTCCTGAATTGGGCTAGAACTAAATAAGGAATTATGAATTATTATTGATTCAGAAAGTTATTTTAAACTAAAATAACATTTTATTTTTTATTTACAATATATGACAATTTTATTTACGGTGCCTATTTACAATATGAAATTGTTGAGCTGTACAATATAAAATGGCATCACGTATTATTTTTTACGGTAATCTAAAAATAATATAAAAATCCATTTACTACCTACTTCAAATAAATTCGAAATTATTATTATTATTTTAGCAAAATTATTGAAAATTGTTTCTGGTTTTTAGAGATTGGTACTTGTTTTTTAATAGTTTTACAAACAATCAATAGCATTTGCACTATTCAGTAACCAATTATCTTAGAAGTTTCACTGTTTTTACATAAAAACTATTATAAATAAAATTTAATTCATTTTGTAAACATAAATTTAAAAATTTGTTTTTTTAAAATGTTATTAGTCATTCCCTGATGCTAAAATAAAATTAAATTCATCAGAAAAACTACCGTACTATAGAGTTTTCGAGAATGAGGAAAATTTAAATAGATAGCCTACTACCCATGTATATTTTGAAACATGCTCTTAGAACTAACATAATTTTTGGGTTTTACCTCTAATAAATCATCTAGTAAGTAGCCTAATTGAATCCTCTACCATTTTTCCTCTAGAAATTTTAAAATGAATAACCCCTAGGCTAGTTTCTATTAGATGAGCATTCAAATTATTCAAGGTAAACAAATAATTATGATAAGGCCTTATTTTAATTACGCAACAACATAACGTAGGATTTCCAGACTCGTTATTCAGTATATTGCCGTTACATCAGAATAATATACCGTGTAATTCATTTTCCGAGTAAATCGGAGCTAGGCTACTTATCAATAATTCATTTTCTTGCAAGGACCCAGTACCGGTAAGCTTACTATAGAACACTTAATGAAGAGTATCAAAATGTATTGTCCGATTGTAAAATGTAGTCTTCTGAGGAAAGTAAATTATACTGGTCAAGGCTCTCAATCAACAAAAGTTCAAGAAAAAAGGTGATATTACACCGATCTCTAGTCAAGTCTCTTTATAGGTGCCGGTACTGAATGACGAATGTGAAGGCCTACAGAGTAAACTACTTTGATTAGTTCACTCTTACCTCTCAGATATGAAATGAATTTCAGCATTCAACTATGAAGAATTTCCAAATTTACTCTACGTGGAATATAATATATTTTTCCCCATGTGAATATTATTATAATACGGTATCCATCAGTGCCTCAGAAATTCACTGTCAATAGTAGGTGTTGATGGGAAATTTATTCAAGAACTTTTGTCGTCAATAAGATAAGGTTAAAGTAATGACATTGACATTCTATGGACTTGATTAGGTATTTTATTAAATTTTATGAACTTGAGTATTATCAATCAGGTATGAGAAATCATTCATTTTCATCATAGCTTTTCAAGTGAAACTGGACATTATATTTATAGGTGGAATGCACAGTATCTCATGGTCATTGCTGTTATATTTGAAAGTTCTATTTCTATTCAACGTTCTTACAAATTCTTTTTTAGTTTAATAGAATAGAATATATTAAAAATATCCTTTTTCTTGAAGAACAACTTTACTACCTCAGCGATTTATTCATAACGTTTGAATTGTCGTTACAGTATTTCATTTATCAGGCAATCGAAAATTCGCCTATGCCATTAACGATTCACAGGATTTTCACTACGATGAAATGTTTTAAATTCTCCTATACCAATAACGATTGAAAGTACTGTATTTCCACGATGATGAAATAATGTTTTCAAACACATTTTAGTGATTGTAAAATGTAGCTTATTCATCAAAAACTATTTCCTTTCCTAAAACAAGGTTCTAGCTTTGATGCTGCGTTTAGGCCTATAAATATTTATCTATGGAGGGCTATCTGTTATTAGTACTTCCTTATTATCAAACGTCTTGAGATGTTGTCAGCTTCAACTCACGTTGTGCCAATAAGTTACACAGAAAACTTGTATTTGTTTTTATAATACCGGTAGACATTTTTTTTTGTTACCGTATAACATCAACAAAAACTAGCAATGTTTCATAATTGGTGTCTATATCGAGGTTTTCGTTTATGAGATAATTCATCTCCCAAAAACAATCATAAAGAAGCGAAAACACCAAGAATTAAGAAATTGCTCCAATTAATCGTAGCGCCTACTTTACAATACAGAATGAAATATTCATCTTTATAGAGATGAGGCAAATTGGATATATAATAAGAATGATAGAAGTAATAAAAATTGAGATGATACATGTAGCTTGCTTCTGATTACAAATCGAAACCTGATAATTAATATGTCTATCTTAAACCAACAATAAATTATTTAAAAAATACACCATCAAGTACGATTATTTATTAAGAATACAGTACAAATAATTAGGTAGGCCTAATTTAGCAGAAAAAATATTTTTAGGTCCCAAAATAAAATTGCAATGATTATTTTTGTCATTTTAATTCATTGATTTGCGGACAATCTGCATGAAAGCTGCAATGACCTGTGTAATAAACCATTATTGGCATAATTTACTCTCATGATGGAACATAACGAGCGTAGAGACAAAATATGCAACCGGTTTTCAGTTAATTTTATGGAATTTGACATTTTGACACAATAGGCTTAACCTATTATCAGTTACCAGTATAGTGTTATTCTGGATAATAGTTTGTAGTTTAGACTTGTTTCGTTTTAAAATGCCTATAATTCCATGCATGTCATCATCAGCAATATTGCAATAATTTTCTCCTATCTTTGAAAATATCCTATCAATCTTAGTTTACTGATGACATTAATAAAAATAATGCAGTATAATAATAAATAATATCGAGTGACCTGGCTGGCTCAGGTCTGGTGTCAGAGTTTTCAGGTCGCAACTGATCAATTTCAGGGCCTCTGACATGACCTAACGACTGCTTTTTAGGCAGCCGGGACCGACGGCTTAACGTGTCCATCCGAAACACGGGAGTGGCCCAAGATAAATATCTTGCCCGGGCCGGGATTTGAACCCGGGCCTCTGAATCATAAAGCCAGCATCTGATCCACTCGACTACGGCCACTCCTAAAAATGGAGTGATCCGTGGTCTAGTGGACAGGGTGCTTGCTTAGCAACCTAGAGAACTCCGGTTCAAACCCCGCTCATAACAAAAGTTTTTGAACAGATCACACACGTGTTATCGGGTGGGCACATTAACTGTCGGTCCCGGCTGAAGTATGACAGTCTTAAGGCCCCCATTGACGGTTTAAATGATATATTCAGGCGAGGTGGAACTTCTGTCAGGAACTCCCCACCAATAAAAGTTATACCATTATAATAACAAAAATGCACTAAAAAATTAAAACTTGATAGGTAGGACTTTTATTGTGTTGAAAAAACTCAAGAACTATGGTACTGTTTTATTGGGAAAAAGGCTCAAATTGAAATATTTAAAAAACCGCAGAGCGTGATTGTCAGTGGGTAAAAAAGAGTTCATTAACTTTATTTGTCAAGAGTTTGGTATCTTGCCAGTATAAAATAAAAGTACGATATTTGAATTTAAGCCAGCAACAAACTGACACAAAGGTAACTTGATTCATGATATAAATGAGACAGAATAAAATCTTTAAACTACGTTAAATGTTTTTGAATAGAACGATCGCGTTTGAGATTCAATTAGTCCAGGAGCTAGCTTACATTGAGCATACATGAGAGAGGCAGAAAATTTGACTTCGGATTATTGTTAGGGGATCTTTAGTGTATATGAAACTCGATGTCGTCACGTCCCAGGGTGGTCGACAGATTGGGGGGGAGGGGGGTAAGTTGTAAAAAACGCGCGCTTATAAAATCGCCTTTCCTGCAGTTACTATTCATAGTACAGCTTTGACTTTTTTCTCAATATTATGTACTTATAACTGGCTTTCAATGTGGTCCTCTACATTTTTGCGATAAACCGCATAGTTTTTCCGCAAAAAAATAAAATATCTCGAAAAATGTATTTTTTTATTATGGACTTTTTGTTATTTCTTGAATATTTAAGTCGTTAGCCGACTTAGAGGAAAAGGTTCCCAATAAACGTTGTAGGCCGTTTCTTCCTGAATTCAATGATAGTTTGGGGGTTACGATCATAGATGCGGCGGTGGGAGGGGGATAAGTAGCACTGTTACGCTGCGGCGCGGTCCTCCCCCATGATTAATGCGCGTAGTGGCCGTCTATCGCATCGCTCCTACTATTCTATGCATTCAAATTATGTATTTCAGCAACGCTATCTTATGTATTTTCGGTCGCTGAACACGATTTTTCAACTCTCAAGCCTCAATAATTGATAATTCTCATCATAATATACAAATTATGGTCGAATTACAAACTTCATCTCATTATCATTATTTATGATTACATTGTAATGGTAAACCATCTTGTTTCTTGTTAGGAATCCTTTTTGTGTTTCTCAGTCGATAAAAAACTAATATCTCATAAAGAGAGAATAATTATTCGATTTAGTTCAATGATCACTTTGGAATTGCGAAAGTCAAGTAATGGAGTAAGTTTAACAAAATAGGCTACCCCATATAGAGCACCGTGTAACAGGAGTAAAATATTTTCTTACAATTGAAGCACGAATATCTTATTTATTTATTTATTTATTCCAAGAAAACATAGGCTCACAGACAAACTCCAGTACGAGCCTTAATGACATAGATGATAGTATAACATTACAATTAACATACAAAAAAGAAAACAAAAAATAATATCGCACTTCATAAAATCACGATTCAGTATATAACTAATAAGATTAGGAGAGAACGATTTTTGGGTTAGATTCCGGAAAGTTAGTAAAGGGGTATAGGATGAAAGATACATATAGAAAGAAGAAACATTTGAAGAAAGAGAGTTAGTAGAGCTCAAAAAAATAATTTATTCATCAATTGAGCAGCATAATCTTTCACAAGATCTCTTGAATGTATTGTAGCGGTCATAGAAGGGATCAAGGAATGGGTTTAGTCTATTGTACAATCTCATTGTTCTATTTAGGTAGGAATTGAAATGGTGAGCGGTTCTGACAAACGGTATTTGAAATAGCATATATAAGTCTTGGTCTTTTGCATGGAACATGAAAATTTAACAAATTGATTAAATCTGGCATGAATATATTATTATTTAGAATTTTATATAATAACATTAATGCTTCAATGGATCTTCTGGTTTTCAATTTTTGGACTTTAAATATTGACCTTAAGGTTTCAGTGGGAAAAGCTATTGGACAAAATATATTGTACTTTTTTAAATAGAGATATAATGCCAATTACTCCCATGTGATATGACTAAATATTTGAATACAGAGGAAATACAACTCTAAAGCTTCGTTTTCACCAAATTTATTAACGAGATGTTAATAACTTAATCTTTATAGATTCTATTTGATTGAACATAATTTATCATACACATGATGAACATAAATATGTGTTTGTCAAGTTCCGTTCAATCTGATAAAGATTAAGTTATCAACATTGTGTTAATAACTTTGGTGTAAACGCAGCTTTATCAACTGATTTCTGTAACTTATATCTACGAATAGATACGTTTCATCTGGCTGAGTTTGACTGATTGTCTTGGGGTGGTACTTGAATGGAAGTGGAATGGGAGTTATCTTTGTTGAATCTGAAATATTTGGAGAGAATACTGTTGGAAATCTATTGAGGGGAGATCAGTCTAATTAAGGTGTGAGAGCAAGCAATCAATTCAATGAAACAACTACAAAGAAGGACTCATGAACGGTTCAAATATGAGAGATTGTCAAAGTATATTTGAAAGAAGTCAGGAGTTATTTGTTTTTTTTTTAGAATTTTTAGAGTTTTTTTAGAATCACAATGCAAAATCAATGACTACTTAAAATTTGTGACTGATTATTGTAACCTAGTTTAAATTATCTTGAATTGTATTCGTGCTCATAAGGAAGGACACTGGTATTGCACATAGAAACTGTACGAGAAAAGACCCATACTTTTTTCATTCAATCACACAAACCATGTTATGGAATCTGTGTTAAATCTAGAAAAAAATACCCACAGAAGTAGAAAATCATTTCCAATAAGGAAACATGAACTTAAGACAGTCAATACATTGACTCTGTCAAAAGGAAATCTTGAAAATTTAATAATGTGACAACCGATCATGCTTTGGAGCAACCCTCATTCGATCATCTAAAACTCTTAGGTGAGTGATTGGAATAGCTAGTTCTTCAAAGGCTTTCCTAAAATGGCTGCTACTATATAAATAAATCTTAGTATGTTGACATCATTATGGATATCACTGGAGATTGTGAAGAAAGACATCGAAGGAAGTAAAACAAAAATAATGAGAGATGAAAATGATTTCCAGGAGCATAACCTCCTCACGAGAACATTACATTTTTCTTCAAGACTCTGATGGACAACAGAATCTGCATAATATTATCAATGGTCTGGAAGCAAGTGAAGAAGTGTGTGATTCTCTTTTGAATGTATAAAGAAATAGTTATTCGGTCTTCAACGATTTTTATCTGAACATAGTTGTGGCAAATTGTAAAAGTGTATTCTCACCTATAAAAAGAAACAGAGTTCTGTCATTCTCCACGATGCAATCAAAATCGATGAACAAAAAATCTTAGTCTTAGTTAATTCTAGAACAAAAAGATCTGATCTCTGTATTTTTACTAGGTAGCTGTTTAAATATAATTCAGCATTGAAGTTTTAGTTCAGCATGCATTTCTACAATAACCGCAATCTCTGTCAACATCTGATGGATATTTGAAAAAAACGCTTAATCTCACTTGGCCGATGAAATAATTAGTGAAACTAGTTGTGGATTTGACTAGATCCTTAAATATCGTTGACAAATTCGCATAATGATGACATGGCTCTCCTGAATTCAACTCCTACTTCACTTTTCAAAACTTTTAATACGCTGCAAGATTATGGAAACTTTGTGATGAGAAGAGTTATAAAAATTCTCAATGAAGATGAAGTGATACAGGTGGACATAGTTTTTCATGTCTACAGTCTAAATTCAAACAAAGGTAGTGAACATACTAGAAGCAGCAGAGTGAAAGAATCACTCCAATAATATGCTCTCCAAACCATTGATACTTGATTTTTAAATCTGTGGCAGAGATTTATTAATGTAACATGCAAGAATCTATAAAGGAATAATCCATACGTTAGCTACGTGCAGGTATACATCCATTCATTCATTTGAGGATTAAATTATAAATCATATAAATATGTTTGGGAAAGATTAACAGGCATGACCCAAAACTATTCTATTCCCAAATTTTGATACTGAATAACTTGTTACCATTTCAAAACAGTCTGAACGGGAATACCATAATGGATGAATCAATCAGAAGTTAGTGAAATACCATTATAATAATACTGTTAGAAATAATTTGAATGAATATTTAAATTTTCATTTCATTTTGATTTGACACATATCTAGCCTATTATTATATTGGATATACTTTCTCGAAAGTTCACGACAAACTGAAGATTCACGAAAGTTTAACATTTTCATATTAAACATAATTATTATGATAATGAATGGATGATGAATTCCATTTCCACCATAAAGAACTAAGAAATTCCACAAACATTTCTTGGAAATGAACTGACCACTATATCAAGTAAGCATGGCCAGTGTGTAATTAATAATGTAGCCTGCAGCGCATCACAATAAATTAATTCAAAATAAAAACAATAAAACATAATCACATATATTATCATTTTCTATCTTAATATATTTCTTGAAACCCAAGTTTCGTTTATTTCAAACAGTCATTTCTTAGTTTCCTTGCAGAATGAGATGAAGTTTGTAATTTTGACCATAATTTGTATATTATGATGAGAATTATCAATTATTGAGGCTTGAGAGTTGAAAAATCGTGTTCAGCGACCGAAAATACATAAGATAGCGTTGCTGAAATACATAATTTGAATGCATAGAATAGTAGGAGCGATGCGATAGACAGACCACTACGCGCATTAATCATGGGGGAGCGCCTGGACTAAATAATAAATTACTCCATAAATTATATAGTGACGTTGAAAGTTATGTAACTTTGTAATCATAATAATTTTAATCAATGTTATTAATCAGACGAGCAGTCAGGCTTATGGATATAGCATTGCTTGACATTGGAACACACAGTCATTGGTCTACACTCTACACACGCTGAATGCTAACCACTATTGTTTCTATAACAAACCACAAAGAGTGAGCCACAACAGAGTCGTTACTATCTCTGTCTTTTTTCCATTATTTGGAAGTAACACCTACAGCAGTAGTGGTATAACAGCTCAAAAGAAAGTACAAATTGGTGTAAATTGTTGAGACGATTTTGACTTGCGTAGAGAAGGAATTAGCTGCGGTACTCCTCAGTATGATTTTCCAATAGGTAAATTTGAATTATTTTCTATTATCTTGATGCCTTTTTATCTAAAAAATTAATTGGATTATTGGTAGCCTATTTTTCTGCCTGGAAAATACTTTTCATTGATTTATCACGACAAAATAATAGGTAGTGTGATAATTTTTATAGACGAGCAAATTTCTGCAATACTTTTAATAACGTATCCATACTAAACATATAGGTACTGTACATTAATAATAAAATAATGTTAAAAAATTATTTGAATTATCATAAATAATAAAAAGATGGAATGATAAAATAACGACGGGAAATATAATAACAATGAGTATTGGTAATTATAGTAGTATTTAAGTCAAATTTTGCATCCAACTATTAAATTAAATCTAAGCATATAATTCATAGAATACATATTATAGTAATAGGTGAAAAATATTATGGAGTGAAGGAAAATCTTATGATGAAACTATAATGTAATGGATCATTCATGCATAATACTCATAGAAAACTAGTAAATTTGGTTGCATTCAATATAAAATCAATAACATGACTATTTGATAGTCTAATGAATCTGTAGTCTACATAATTGCCAATCAAACATTAAGCATTAAATTACAGTAAAAATTAAGCATTCTTAATAATAGAATCAGATTGTGATTTTCTGACAGGTTCACTGACTCATTCATCAATTAGAAATTATTTTATGATTATGAATCATTGTCATTGGTAATGAAGTAATGAACAAATAGGTGAATTGACTCAGTAAGCCATTCCAGCAAATTCTCAACGCTTTTATTCCACAAGGACATTACGGAGAAAATAATTGAGAAATTTAAATTGACTGTCCTTAATGCAATCGTTCTAAATCCTTTCAAGTACAGATTGTTCTCTGACATTATTTTGGAAGAGGAGATTATTACTTAGTCCTTATTTCCTCTTCTAAAATCAATTACAAAATATTTGTGGTAATTTTGGTATTCTAGGCTGGATTAGCACGAATTTTAACCAAATGAGGTTTGTACGACTGAAATAAGAGTTAATTCTGGGAACAGGGCAAGGACTTTCAGATCAACACCTCAAAACAGTCAAGGCTTCAGATAAAAAGATTCTTTTCTGCTCAAACAAACTTCTTCATTTCTTTTCTATAGTTCTCGATTGGATTCTTTTTATAAAAGAATAATTTTGCTCTTCCATTCATGTTCTTGGCATTATATTATACTATATTATAGAATAGGTAGGTAGTATATTTCACCTCCAAGAAACATGACTCAAGCGGTGTTTAAGAATGTCCAATTTCTCATGCATAAATCTAAATGTGTTCAATAATTTATGGATGAATGCATTTTGTAAGTTCCGTTTTTAAACCCAACCAAGAGTTTTGAAAAATCTTCAATTTAATTTTATTTCATATCGATTTTTTTTTCATTCTGAATTCTTGTTTTATACAGTGACTTGGAAAATTAGGCCTAGCCTCAAAACCGATTCAATGAAAACATTTTAATTTTGAAATAAAATTTATGGGTCATATTTTTGACGATTTTATGATGATATTCTCTCATATGCGTATGGGTTCGAGATATATTAAGAAGTAGGTAGTAGGCTATATTTCATCAAGACTTAGCTAGTAATCTTCTAAGTAGATATTGATCAGGGTAAAATTAAAATTATTAAGCCTTTAATGTATGGAAATATTTTAATTTAAATAAGTTTTCTGAGCTACTCAGGCGTTGGACTATAATAGAATGAATAAAAATACTCTGCATTTTACCCATTTTTCCAAAACAGTATTGATAAATTTATGATTATTCGAGCTGCACTAATGAGCTTTTTAGATAAGCACTTGCAAACAAAGCTATCGGAAACTGCAATTATCATAGAAAATAATATTTCGTTGATAGAGCCACTATGAAAATTATTAATTTGATGGTGGAAGTTTCAAGTATAATGACTTACATTGGGGAATAAATATATCATAGATTTAGACAAGAATTGAACTGGTTGCCTGAAAGTGAAACTGATCCGGAAGTGAAATAATCAGTAGGTAATGTTATTATTGTTGCTATGCTATTATATTTAGGTAAACACTTCGGTAATACCAAAAATAGTGAAGGAAATTAGAAGAATAATTGGCTGGGCTTTTCTTTTTAAAAGTTGCATATTTAAACCACACCTCAGGAGTTGAGAACATAAAATTACAAAAAAGATAAATCAGACTTTCTAATTTCATGTCACCATGTTTCTGTATCATTAGACAAGAAAATTATGCTTCTGAGACGATCCAATACGACCATCAATATTGTTTCCCTCCCGTGCCATTTAGTATTTACCTTAGTAATGAGAACGTGCGGGAGCATGAAAGAAGCGTTGAATTCTGATGAAGCAACAAGAAGAAAGGTTGTCGGGAGTCGGGAAGATTGCGTAATCTACAAAGTGCAACAAAGCAGTTCAAAACATTGCGTCTACACTACTCAATGCAGTGAAACGGATAGGCTTCTTGGACTAGGTTTTGGTTCTAGTCGAGTTATTTTGGCGTCAAAATGCATGACATAGATAAGCATTGTGTATATTTGAATTATCGGGCTAGTATTCAGAACATCTGAAGGTTACCGTACTCACGGTATGCAGAAGTGGAATTTTCTATGTCCTGTGGCTGTACTGTAAGAGTATAATATGTACTGTAAAAAGTACAGTATATTTATTCATCAATGGGCCTATCAATGCATTTAATTTGTGTTAAACTTCCAAATTTATTACATTGATGTACTTGCAGATTATGTAGAGTTTATAAAATTTACACCTTTTGTGTGTTATCGACTATGACAATATGACATTGTACAAATATTGTAAGTTGACAAAAATAATAATAAAAGAAAAATAAAATAAATGGAAATTTTGAAGAATTGAAAATTATATCACAGAAACAATAAAATCACATAAATTTTTATTGCTTTACTATAATTCAGTTTAGAAAGGTAATATCACAGATCAATAATATTACTTCAGCCGCTTTGTAGTAGAAGTTTAGTTAATATTATTGATATTTTTAATTATATTAAAATTTTATATTTTTCTTAACTGCTTTTCCTCAATGAAGCCATAACTTCTTCTGATTATAATTTAGCTTGAAAAGTGTTTTTGAGTCAAACACTAATTTGAGTCCAATTAGTCTGAAGTTTTACAAATAATGTTTTTCATTAGTTAGGAAAAGAAATCGTTAATAAATTTGCATTGCAAAATGAAAACTCCCACAAAAACCTTCTTTTCAAGATGAAAAACCTTTCTTTATCTTTGCAATGCAATCACGAAGGCGAGAAAATCAGCCTTGTAATCGTTATCTACAAGCAGATAATCGGATTATTACACCTGATTTTCTCTTTCTTTTTTCTCTTTTTTTTATTTGAGACCGTGTATTGAGAAGGAAATCAAATTAAAATATCCCAATGGTATTCCATTGTCCAAACTATTGAACAATTCAATAATCAAAGAAGAATAGCCGAAACAGACCGAATTCTGAAAAAAAATGAAATATGGTTCCGGTTCAAATCATTCTATTCCTCTTCTAGATTATCATTTCTCTTCATCTGAATGCAGGTTTGATTGAAAGCCAAACATCGCGAAAATAAAGTCTGATTGTCTTGTAGGATGACGAATGACTGAAGAACAGAAAGAAGTTGTTGTTCCCCAGTAGTGTGTTCCAAGATGTTTTACCAGTACAAAACTACATCTTGTGATTTATGATGTTGTGATAATGATCAAGTGATTTAAATTTTTAAGGGATTCGAACTTTAAAAAAAGGGTTTGTCAAAACTATTGAATTCCATTTAAATTGATAAAGTTTTAGTAATAAAACGCTAATACTCTGTAATAATACATTAACTACGGTAATAATACTTTTTTCAACTAGGAACAGTATGCTAAATTTTGATGTATTTATTGGTAAGTTTCATTTACAGTATTATTATATAACAAAATCAAATTTGATCAAACTCATTTATGTCGTTTCTTCTCTAACATGAGTAAAAGGAGCAATTTCATAAGAAATCCAAAAGAAGATTTAAAGATTGAGAAATTGTTCAACATGTAAAAAATAAAACTGTTTTCTCGTGATTTTTGTTAAGGTTTCCTTTCTAATTTATTGGATCAATTGAAGCAACTGAATAGTAAACTAGGCCTACTTAATAAGTACATTGTATATTATATGAAACGTACGGTATCTATTGTGTGAAAACACAAAAAGATAGGCCTTGACTGATCAAAACAATTAGCCGATTTTTCCAAATTTTAATACTGTTGTCGTTTTATAATAATTCTTCTAAGAATATCAATTAATTACTGATAACACTATAAACAAACAATCGAATAAATTTCTCCCTCTAAATATAAAAAAACTTATGAAAAATGAATGAAATGATTGCAATAAAATAATCGAACTGTTAAGAGTTGTAATTGATCGAGAAAGATTTATGAGCAGATCTATTAATGAAGTTATAAATAACAGTGTCGATTCAAATTAACAATTAGTTTTCGGTTAGAGCACGTTGAGGCCCCTCGATTGCAGCGAAGTGTTAGTAGGTTAAAGGCCATCTACGGTTGAGGTCACATGCTGTTATCAACATCTTCAAGTTTTTCTCTTGGCCAAAGTACTTGTTCAGGACTCGCTGGAAACCGTGTTTTTTTAAACAGAAGAGTGTTTTGTAGAGAACAGTGTTTCAAAAGTAAATAGTTTGTGGTTGTAGTAGTTTATAAAAAAATGTTCTCCTTCTCTTGTACCTTAGTGTATCAACCAGCGAGAGTATAGTACCCAATTATTAACTCCGTTCTTCTGTTGCAAACTCGTTCTATTCAGTAAGAAGTAGGCAAGTGGAAGTGAAAGTCGGATCTTTGGATCAACTTGAAAAGCTTCGGCTCAGTGAACGTTTATTCAAATCCCTTTCTGCAGTGATCCAACAATATTTATTCAACAATTCTCCTGATATCAATTCAAATATTAAATTATGTCCCAGTTTTATTGTTGAAAACTTGAAAAGTTTGTTATGAAGTGATGTGAACCATGTCATTAGGTGTGATTAACACGGTGTCAGTTAAAATTCCAGCATGTTGTGAACAACGGGTGAGATAATTCTCATTTTATTCTTTTAAAAGATTATTTTTTCGAAATAATCACATAAATTTTTATGACTATATAAGAATTAAAAACCTTGGTTGATGGGAGAATCCTTATCTTTAAATGGAAAGAGATTACCGGTTTAGAATATAGTTTCAAATATTTGAAGAGAGATTTCTTAATTAGCCTACCTATTATCACTTTAATGTCTTTGTCTCTCAACTTATGGCATCATTTTCCTTCTTTCTGTGACGTGTGATATTCCTCATTGTTTTTCATATCTTCTACTAATAAAGAATCAACTTCCAAGACTTTTCCTCATTGGTGATGTCATGTTTTTACATTGATCGATAGTTTTAATATTTCATTCTTCCTAATTCATCAAGTTGTTCACAATAACATAAAAATTGATGGTCTAGCTTTTATAAGTATTTTCGTTCGAGTTCTTGGAATTTTTATTTTTTAATCAAATTCAATACTAGTTAGACAATAAAACTTGTTTAGTCTATTCTTATACTATTTTGTAATACGCAATACTCCCAGTTTATTTTCAATGCTAATCCATAAAAATGCCAACAGTTAACGGTAGCGAGCAAGGACATTGCTATAAATATGAAATTGAAATTCTTTATTCTCCAAAAAAGATTAACAATACAATTATATTTGCATGTAAAAAATAAAAATATATTCCATTGGAGGCTCCTCTTATGGGCACATGCCTGTGAGAGAGGAGCGAGTTGTCTAGTAGCATCCAATATACATAATCTTAAATTTAACTATTCATAGCTATGAAAAATATGACTATAAATACAATAAAAAAAATTATTTAAGAAAGAATAGACTAGTGTAACAAATAAAACAAAACTCAATCTGGAGAGAGGTATTATTATGAATAAAAATAAAGTAAACCAAATCAGGTAAACTAAAAACGAAGTGGGAAGCACGGTGAGATCGACGAACAAAATAAAATCGTAAAAAATATACAATAATTGTTGAAAACCTGCTTTTTTGACCAAGGATCGAGAACACTCACATCCAACAAGCGTACTCATTCACCCATTAGTCACTCACCCTCAATGTTTAGGCAATGTACAATTATTAGCAAAAAAAGGTACAATCATCGGAAAGAGTAAGGTGATACTAAAATACCTTCCTGCTCCTCTGGGTTTAGGGAAGTCACCCAATCGTTGACTAATTTTTTATAGTGACTTATTCTCAAATTGTCAGGATTATTCAAATAGACGGGCAGTTTTTGAAAAAGGAAATGCATTTTATAATGTGACGAAGTGGAGGAGAAAGTTCTAGTAAGTCTGGGGTTGACGATACCGATATTTACAGCTGTTCTTGTGTTATAATTGTGAATGCTACTAGAAAATATAGCTACTTTGTGTTTGAATATATACAAGGTTAGGGTTCTTATGTATAATTGTTGTACATTTAATACCTTAAATTCTTCAAAGAGATAATCTGATGGATATGTTAGTGGTTTGCGTAAGGCGCTTTTCATTATAAGTTTCTGAACAGTTGATAAAGGAGCCAATGTAGTTTTGAGTGTACCACCCCAAGCTATAATACCATACTGAAAGATGGACTGAATGTAAGCAAAATAAACTTGTTTTATTATAGTGGGTGTAAGGATTCCGCTTAATGATGCAAATACATAAATAAATTTTCGGAGCCTATTTCTAAGGTAGTGTATATGATTGCTCCGTTTCAGCCGACAATCAAATATCACGCCGAGGTATTTATATTCATATACTCGTTCAATACACTCACACTGACATTGTG
The DNA here is from genome assembly GCF_014356525.2 of Nilaparvata lugens. Taxonomy (NCBI): domain Eukaryota; kingdom Metazoa; phylum Arthropoda; class Insecta; order Hemiptera; family Delphacidae; genus Nilaparvata; species Nilaparvata lugens. Next base: position 46,812,715 of record NC_052507.1, read on the forward strand.
CATAATTATTCTGTGCGCCACAGGTGTGTAATTTCAGTTCCATACCGATTGGATCACCATTTGCTCTAATGGAAATAGGTAGGTATTTCGTCTTGCTGATATTGATGGTTAATCGATTATCATCAAACCAGTCCTTCACAACACCCAATCCTACCTCAGCTGCATGAAAAACCTCATCCCAGTTGTTTCCCTCAAAAAGCAACGCGGTATCGTCTGCATACATATATATATGACTATTATCAATATTTACCTTACTCAGGTTATTTATATAAATTAAAAACAGTATTGGGCCCAGAGTGCTACCCTGAATCACTCCAAAGTGGTTATTCATTGGTGCACTCTCTTTGTCCAAGATAGAATCAACTTGACTCCTTCCACTAAAGTAGCTCTCAAACCACTGGAGAGAAGCACCCCGAACACCAATATACTTCAGTTTTTTTAAAAGAATATCCCTATCAATCGAATCGAAAGCTTTAACTAAATCAATGAAGGTCAGAAGAACTTTTTTGTTAACAGAAATTAAATTATCTATTTGATTGGTTGAGAGGAAAAGGTTGTCATTAAGATTTATGTCCTTTCTGAAACCAAATTGATTCTCAAATAGAATGTTATTATTTATCAAGTATTAATCTAATTGATGCCTAACTGCTTTCTCGATGACTTTGGATATGACACTGACTAAATTGATAGGTCGGTAACTAACAAAATGACTTTTAGGGCCAGACTTATGTATGGGAACGACTTTTCCAACTTTTAAGTTTTTAGGGAAGACTCCTTGCAAAAAGCTACAATTAATAATATGAAGTAATGGTATTTTCAAAGAATTAATATTTTTCTTAATTAACGAAGCTGGAATTTTATCAATTCCCGGCGCAGATCCTCCTTTAATATCACCTATAATTCTTATTAATTCAACATCACAAATAGGCAACAGTTCAAAATGCAAATCCACACTGAAATCCGCATCATTTACTGGTCCTTCAGCAATATTGGGTATGGCCCCAGCAAGATTAGCACCTAAATTTACATAATAATTGTTGAAATTATTATCAACATTTACTATTTCACCAGGTTCCTCTATTGGATAATTATATCATTACCTCTATTGTTTAAAAAATGTTGAATAGGGAATCTGTCGGCATTTTTACCTAACCCAGTGATTTCTTTAATACTACTCCAAAGTTTTTTGCTATCACTGTCAGCATTGGCTACTTTATTTCGAAAATAAGTCTCTTTGGCTGTCTTTAATAACTTAGTGATGTGATTTCTGTATTGTTTGAATTGGTCTCTTAGAGTAGCATTGAAAGGCTGTTGTTTTAATTTTTTGCTCAATTTATCTCTCTGGCGGATGCATTTCAGTAAACGCATTTCAGAGATCCACGGTTTAATTTTGAAGTTTTAAGATGAAATAATTTTAGTTTCTGTGGCCTGAGAAATAATTCGTTTGAGTTTGTTAATAAAAATTCCGCAACTGGAATTCACATCTGGTGTACTTTTTACATCGGACCAATCACAATCAGCAATGAGCTGAGAAACTAGATCTTCATCTAAAACTGTAACCTGTCGATTGTGATTAAATTGAGACTGTTTTTTATTATTTAACATTTGAATTTGGCATACGGTAAAATCATGATCAGTCATGCTGCATCTGATTACGGCTGACCTTATAGCATTAGTATTCTTTACATCTGTGAAAACATGATCAAGGCAGGCGGCCGTCGTGTCAGTAATCCTGGTAGGTACGTTTATGCAACTGACAAAGCCAGCAGCATAGAGAACATCCAGGTACCGCTCCGCCGTGTGATCAGGTATTTCACGAGGCAAAATACAACAATTAATATCACCCATTATAAAATGTATACAGTCTCGATTCCTGTTAATGATGTAAGTCTCAAGATCATTAATAAAAGGTTCTATGTCAGCAGAGGGGCTTCTGTAGATTGCTAACAAACAGAAACGTTCAGCATTGAGAGAAAGGTCCAATTTCACACATGACGCACCATCAAGACTTACATCCCCCTGGCACACAGCAAAACATTTATTAACATAGACTATCAATCCGTCGTTCTGATTTCGACTATTCTTATCTAAAAATACATCATATCCTTCCATATTCACTGTCACGCAGCTATCATCAGTCCACGTTTCAGTAAGAACTATTATGTCAATTTTTTTATTGTAACTGTTCAGAATCACTATCAATTCATCTATATGTTTATTATAGCTTCTTATATTCAAGCTTAAAAAACTAATGTTCCCAATCTCACCCGGCTCCCCAGTAAAAAAATTAAACAAACTAAAACCTTTAAAAATGCTAGTATACACGTCTCTCATATCAACGAAATCATCCATTAAGACCAAAAGAAAAAAAAGTAAAATCGTTTGCCGCTCGCATGTGCATACACGATTGAAAAATAAAATATAAAATTCAATATGATTCATGATTATTTACGCCTAGCTAAGACGCTCCATGCTTTAAGATTAATAAACACCTACAGTGAAAAAACTATAAATATTGATGGAGGCATTTGAAATCCATGCTTCATTTCCTTTTGGATGGATGTAGCTTAGATATATATATACATTAATCTTGAGTTCCAAAATTCATTATTTAGAAATTTATATATTATTTTAGATAGTTATATATTACATTGTTTTTTTTAAGATTTGATATTTTCCATAAAATAGAGTACGAAAATATAAACTGGTGAATACATACATAGACTTTCCTAATAAAACAAGAATCTTCAGATTATAATCTTTTAAACTCGGGGAAATTTCTTGAGGATATGTTATGAATACATAGATGTGAGCTACAAAATAATATAAAAGACACATGCGTCATTTTGAACCAGATTGAACTGCAATAATATTGAGAAGCCAACACGTTCAGAGTTATTCAACACGTTATTATATTATTATATATTATATATAATGTTCCCAAACGTCTGTTTTTTCTCTCCTTTCAATGTATTATTTTAATGAAATAAATAAATAAATATGAATTTTAGAAAGTACTGATTTGAAAATACTCTTAGGAATAATACAGTATAATATTTGTAATACTGTATATTAGTAATTAGTGTAAAAAATCTAATTTATAGTCATGTTCACACTAGAGGTAAACACACCTAATGATATAGATGTTCAAGTTGATATAGATCTGCAAATTTATGAAATAAATTTGAATTTGATTTTAAGCCTGCACTTATCAACAAGGAAGTAGTTGATCTGAAATTTGCAATATATTCAGGCAAAGACAAATTCATATTATAAATTTCATTCAAGAATTATTCTCAATTATAATAAATTATTATAAACTGCTTTAAGTAATTGATATGTCAGTGAACAACAATTGCTGTCGAAATGGATACTATTTGGCACAATCGTTTAATCTACTTCAGTTCATGGCCATAAGCGTTCAACAAGCAAGTGTATCACACCTTTAAGCGAAAAATATGTATCATTATCATGGACTGGACAATTTCTTTTGGAAATGTTTTGACAAAATTAAAATAAATTCACAAACATTATATTGTATTGCTTATTTTAGTAATAAGAAGAATAACTGGGACAACAGCATAACACAGCATCTATTTCACTACGATGAACTCTTTCAAGGAATGTCTTGTAACATGTGTTTCTCTACCAAGAACGTTCACAAGGAAACGCTATGTAATTTCATTACATGATTGCATATTTGTTTCAGTATTTTTTTAATTAAGTTTACTTTATTTGCAGATGGACAATTCTGCTTTCGAAAGTGACGAGAAACCGAGACCAGGCGTAGAAATGCAAGAGCTGAAGGATGTGGTTGTCAAGGACACCAACGGCAAAGCAGCAGAGCACATGTGTAAGGCAGATTTGTGCCAACAAGTGCACAAAGAGTACATGGACAGGCAACAGAGTAATGCAAATCCCCAGGACAATTTGAAAATGATTTTCCTTCTTGGCACACTAGGGTTGTTTATTACATGGCTCTTACTATATATATTATTGAATAAACTCGAAATATTGTGATTAACGATGAAGTGTAGGGGACGGACATCTCTTCACAAGCATTCACCACAAAGTGAGAATAGTTATGTGGCGATATCTGAAAAAATGAGTAAAGGGTGACAACTGAAACATGCAAGTTATACCAATCAGTAACATTAATCGACTCTGACAAGGATGGAAACTAATGAAAGACTGCTGTGAAAAAGTAAAAAATGCCTAATGGTTATACAAGATTCAGTTATTTATATGCATAGTTTATATGAAAAGTTATACAAATTTGTATACTCCCTATCTTTACAATACTAGTATGCACCGTATAACTAACTATCAATCAATATTGGCAAGATAATTTGAAGTGAAGAACAGGAACCAAAACTATATCTCTTGCAAATTTTTATTTCAACAAAACGTTAAACTCAAGTATTAAATATGATACGTTTGTACCAAATTTACTACTTATTCAAAGTATTAAGGATGATGCCGCAGTTGGGAACTGTATTTAAATAATACTTTAGAGTGATTCCAGAATATTCATGATAATACATGAAAAAACTATTATCATCATGGATAAGCCCAAAATACCTACTACTTCCAGCATTTATTTTTATATACTATTGAAATAAGACTGTGTAATTATGTTTGAAGAAAGAAGGCTGTTACAAGAAAATAAAATTTGTAAATTTTTAAAAATTGTTTATGTTTAATTGTCTAACGACGCACCTCTCTACTGCTACGTGCTGATGTACTCAAAATATCGGCTTATTCAGTGGAACGGGAATATTTTAATAATAATGGCCCAATTGTCCTAATAATAATTTTGACAATTGAGTAATTAATATTTCATTTCATTTAAAAAATATATATCATGACCAGAGATAAGGGAAGATCTGGGAGATTACTGAGTTCTCTCTGATATGATACATCTGGTATTTTGAATCAATATTTCAGTATACAGTACTTCAATTGAGCAATAGAATTTCCAATATATATATATTTTGAACCTTTTCAATTTTGGAATGTTTAATCAATAATTCAATGCATATTTCAATTCAGAAATATCTCATTCAACTTGGAATATCTAACAGGATCTCCATAAATATGATTTTATTGGGTAATTACAATGAAGAGCGCTCAATTCGAATCTATAGAAACCTGTCTGAAGCTTTGAAATAAAAGGAAAAATTTGGTTTATGTGTTATCTGCTTTTTCAAGGTTGCATTACTGGTGAGAATTACAGTCTACTTGGTAGATAGCGTCATTATATTCATATTTACTGTGAGAAAACTCATGAGAATCACTCATTGTATTTTTACTGGAATTTCACCTTGTCTATAAAAAAATAAAATTCTCAAGAATGTGGAACAATATTTATTATTATTATCGCGTCACTCTTTCCAGACTATCTATCTGAAGTGGCTGTACTATAAAAGAATTTAATAAAAACAGTTTAGATTTGCTACTTTATTGGTGAGTTGGAAGATAAAGTAAAAGTGAGAAGTTTCCGATAGTAGAACACTTATCTATGACAAGCACATTCGGTTGAAGGTTATTGTGATTTCCGCGAAATATTGCTTCAAAGTGACAGACAACTTCACATAGGTGGTTAAATTGGATTTTTAATTATTCTCGTATCAGTAGTGGATATTAATTGATAGTGGAAGGTAGTTGTGTAAACAGTTGTAGACGTATAATACTGGAACAATGTCGCCGAAAAATATTGAAAATCAGGATGCAATACAGGCTGATTGGACTCCTAAAGATCTGCCGGTTCAAGCAGCATTGCCGGTAAGTACGGGTTACTGAACTCATCCATACTAATAAAAGTATATTGTTTTGTAATCAGGAATAATGAATATGGAGTGAAAATAACACAGGAAACATAAATAACTGGAGTTTTTGTGTTGATTTTAAAGACATTAACCATGGAAATCTCTGGAATTTGGAGTTATGACAGTCAGACAGCTATATATTAGAAATCTAATTAAATATATCAGCAATCATACATTTATACTGCATCAAACTAATTATATTTTCAGATCTGCAAACAGATATATTGTTCCTCGAACTGACTTAACTATATGCAGAAGACAATTCAAATACATAGTAAATAAACTAATAAATATTATTCCAGAACATTTTATAAAATAAAACCCTCTAAAGCACTTAAAACAAAAATTGAGAACTGGATCAAGACCGAAAATGTTGTAGTCAAAATATTTCAACTCTAGGCATTCATCAATTCTTTATTATTGTGTTCTATTCAAATTATTTCCCCCTTTTTTATCTGAAAGTTGTCTATCAAACTAAATTCAATTTATAATGTTATCCTGCACTGATTCATATTAATTATTTCCCCCCTTTACTATTAAAAGTTGTCTCTCAAACTGAACCCAATTTATATAATGTTATCCTGCACTAATTTCAAACTCTTGATAATTATATCGAAATGAATATTTGTTCAACGAATTATATTTTGTTTACGTTTATACTATGAACTACTCCACTATCATTTTTTTTCTTTCTCTTTTTTGAAAGTGTATGCTAATTTTTTGTTTGAGGTGTTTGCTGAATTTTTTTGTTTCTACAGTTACTTTTTTTCTAGTTTTCTCAAATTGGAGTGCTTACCGAATGCTCGTTACTGGCGCACAAACTTTGTTTTGCTTGCAACGCCAATATTATATATTTTATTATTATTTAGTTTCAATAAAAGCTTTTGTATTTTTGTTAGTAAATTTCTAATGTATGCAACTGAATTTTGTTTTCCATGTTTTATGAATTATTTATATGAATTTGGCAATACATTTGATTTGATTTGAAATCGTCTGTCGTTTATATTAGGTGAACACATTGAAATAAGAAATTGATTTTCAGAGATCTATAACATAATCAAAGAAAAGAGCTATAACAAAAGAAAGAGCTGGCTTATACACGTACGGGATGGGAAATTCACGAATGATGCATCATCACGTCTCAACTACTCAACTGATTACGCTCTCAACTACTCAACTGATTAACTTGAAATTTTTCATATAGATTCTTAATTTACCGAGGATTATAGGCCTATTTTTAATTCTTTGAGATTTCAGTAGGTCAAGTTTTTAATTATATCCTTGCGGAGCACTGTTTACCTGCTAGTATTAAATAATGACTATCAGTACGGTAGTTTGATATCGAAATGTTCACAAATTTCTAATCGAGATATGGATTGAATACCTTTTTTTAAATGTGGGACATTAAACACATTCAGGTCTTTATAATAAACATTGCATTTGTTACTCAATGGGTCTTAGTTCTTATAAACTAATAATAAGTGATTCTTTGAATAAAACCAAGGTTCTTGTTAACGAAAAATATAAATCGGGAAAAAAAGAATTATTGTTATATTCAAATACTTTTGGTGTCTAGTTATATTCTCATATTTTGAAGTTTCGGGCAAGGAGAATCAAACTGTCATTATGGAAAAAATCATAATTTGAAAAAGGTTCCTTTGCGGTAGTAAAAACAATCATAAAATAAATTAAAATTTTTAGAATGGTTATGCTTCTCAAGATTTTTATTGGAATAAATTCCGAAATAACTAATTAATTATAAATTAATTTTAGGTTTATATTACACATAACAACTGATATTGTCCATTATATTAACATATTTTGTAATTATATGAATATTGAACATTTTAACCTGCCATTTTAAATTATAATATACCGTATTCTTCTCCAATATATCTGTCCAATTTATAGTTTTACAGAAACTGATAGGAATACGTGAAATCAATATGAGTTGGTGGTAATTCATTTCTATAGTGATGTTCTATAAAATAAAAACAAAGATCCAAACAATGTCTGTCAGTCAAATAGTTATTATCATTAGTTCCTACAAGTAGATTTTTGTTACTTACCCACTGAGCTAAAGCCTTCCAGATGATAATCAAAAGCACAGAAATTTTGATGGTATACTCAGAAACACGAACTCATTATTCATGTCCAAATGAAGCGAAAATTATAGACAGACGAATATGTGGTTTTCAATTTGAATGCATGTAGTAGAATGTTATTTCATTTTCATAGAGCCTTGTAAGAGATGGCTTTCAAGCAAACTGTCGAAAAGAAACAATTAAAAGGAATGAGAAAACCAACTAAAATGGAATAATGATACAGTAATCAGACAGATTAGACATATTTTGTTGGAGGTCTTGCCATTATTGTAACTGATTGTCATGTCTAATTAATTGCACCAGTAAAAAATGCATGGATACAGTCATTAGGTTTGGAAAAATATTATTCATACAGTGATACAGGATTATAAATTTGGTTTGTATTACTAATAGAACGAAAGTATACAAACTGTATACATCGTGTCCCACGAAGAGGTTTACACATTTTATTTTATATTACGTGTCCATTCATGCACCCAACTTTTTAAATTTTACAAAGTAGGTTCTGAAAATATTCTGGGAAAATGTCAACTAACTAAACTTCGTAGAAACAAAATGGCGGAATATTGAAAAACGATACTTTAAAAATATTAAAAAGTTGTTTTTGGTTTTATAAAATATTTTTATTGTTGCACTTTAGGGCAATATGACTTTTGAATGAAAAAACTAGAACATAGCCTAATGAAAACCCCTAAAGTCCAAAATTATTCAAATTGAAATCCAACCACAGCAACTCATTGATAACAGCGCTTAAGAAATGATCGTAAGCTCTTAAAAAGAAACTCCTTGGTATCCGGAGAAGATCCTCTTCTATTGATCTTTTAGTTCCTCACCAACATTGAAGCTATGGGTAAAAAACTCTTTCCTTCAAGTAACACCATAAAAAGAAGTCACAAACAGTTAAATTTGGTGATCGGGGTGGCCAATCTAAAAATTCACTTCCACGACCAATCCAACGGCCATGAATTTTGTAATTTAGTAATTGCTTGACATGATTTGCGGAATGAGGTAAATCACCATCTTGTTGGGATATTGCTTGATCCATTTCTGGTACCATCAAATGAGCCAAGACTACCGCTACCTAGTAAACAAATCAGATAATAGCTCATGAAAGTAGTTTTTATAGGAAGCGAATTGGTAAAATTTTCAATATGCCGCCATTTTGTTTCTACTAAGGTTAGGGAGCTGATATTTTCAGATCCTACTTTGTAAACTGTGTAAAATTTAAAAAAGTTCGGTACATGAATGGGCACGTAATATAAAATTAAACGTGTAAACCTCTTCGTGGGACACACTATACATGTAGGCTACATAAATTGAACAAAAGTAAGAAAACGTTTTAGGATGAAGTATACTAAATGAAGAAGCAAAAGTTAAATTCTGGTAAATCAACTTCAAAATTGGAGGCACTCCATTTTCAAGCTCCTGTTTTGCTGAAGACGGCTAAAAAAATATATGACTTTCAAGTCAAAGAAGGTGGCGGATAATACAATAAATGAAATGTCAGAAAATGAGGCGAAATGAGAGACCCAAGCAGAGATACAGGAAAAAGTTGCCAAGCTCCACTCAACTAGCTTCACTAGGCTCTACTCAACTCTTAAATTTAAATAGGGAAGTGGAGTTTTGGAAGTTTGTTGAGGTGAATTGGTTTGTTTCAGGCGAACAGTCCAGCAGCTGAGCAGAAGCAGAAGAATGGTCCGAAAACGGCTCTGGTCAGATGGGACACTGGACGTAGCTATCTCCTGCTTGCATTCGTCATATGCCAGGTTGTATGGGCAGCCGTCTACTTTCCACTACAAACGTTGACTGATAAGTTTTAGAAGCAAACAACATTATAATGTAGACCACAAACTCAACAAATGGCAATCCTCCAAGTAAAACATGTTTTTCAACCGACTAATGTTTTATTCATTTTAGGCTGGTTGGTCGTTATTAAGACTAGTCAGTCATTTACCAATGCCTGAAAATATAGTCAATTGCAAATAGTAAGGAAAACTAGTGATAGTGTAAATATCTACTGTAATTAGTACAATAATGGTTTATCATTTGCAGCCAATAACAGCATGTAGTCAAAAGTATTCTTGTTAAAAGTCTTCAATAGATTTTCAAACACAGAACATTTTGCCAGCTGACATGACATCTTTTTTAAATTCTCAAGTAATTCAAGATGAATAAATACTATATTCACAATCAGCAGAGAAACAATGATAATTCAGAATAAAGCCTTGATCACATCGACATGGGAAGCAGGAGCGGGACGATTTCTATTATAAAATATTTGGTTTAGAATCGCCTAGCTCCCTCCTGCCGCTCCCTTCCCACGTCGATATGTTCAAGACTTATATGGGGAGAAAATTAAGAGCATTCAAGCGGAACATTTCACGAAGTAGCAAATGCTAGAACTAGCAAGACAATGCATCTCACTGAAAATCTACAAACTGTCTCGAGATATTGGTTTAGTGAATTCAAGAAACATGTTTCTGTTGCATAAAAATTCTATTTACAAATTCCACAAATCGAAATGTGTTCAATCTACTTCACTTACCACAATAACACTGACGGTTACCACAGATAGGAAGTAAATCAATGATAATGTGATTAGTTATTTCACATATGAAATAAAAATAAATCACGAGTATTCCTACGATGATCAACGATTTCGATGGTAATTCGAACGATTACAACAGAAAAGTCTAAAATTGAATAGAAATAAGAAAGTCTGTTTGGTCTCACGCGATGAGTAATTCAATAGTGTCACTCCGGAGCCCACAATTTGAAAGTTCTATCATAGGAGCATGTGGCAATGAACTTTGAATCAGGAGAAATATCAAGTCCCATCACTTTCCCATCATGTCCGGACAGAGTCTTCAATGGCTGCCACGTTTTACTTGACCACACCTGCAATAAGCCAAAACATCAATAATTGAATACGATTTTCAAAAATTAAGATTAAGTAGTAAGTTTATAAATTTATCAAAGGGCAACTAGTACTATAATGACAACTCTAAAGATTTCCATTTAAATAACCTAGTTTGGTCATTTCAACTGGAAGCATTATTTACTCATTTGAACGTTACCAATCTTCAACAATCACTGTAATAATGATTGCAATGAACTGAAATAAGTAAAAACTACGACTGGAAATGAAAAAATTGAGCATGAAAATAATTTATTAATCTTCATTCAATCCTAATCATGAAATGGTTATTATACAAAAGATTGTCATTAATTCTTGGCAAGTATTAAAAAAAAACGATTCGCTGCTGCATCCTATATTACCATGGTCTTTCAACCATTCAACTAAATTAACAAATTTAATTGAGTAGACACAATTAACAAATTTAGTTGAGTAGATGGCAATGAAAATCTACCAAATCGAAATTATGGATTGTTCTATCCATGTATTCTGATCAAAAACTCTGCAGTACTGAATAGTATATCATTCTTACACTTCGAAAATCTGAATTTTTTGTGACTAGCTTTATTCTTGATGAATTAGTAGGCTACATAGAAACAATGTAATGATAAGTGTACCTTGGCAGTGTTGTCGTAGGATGAGGTAATGAGGAAGTGGCCGCCAGATCGCTGGTACTTTATATCAGAGATGAGATTCATGTGAGCTGGAATTGTGTAGACGCAATTTCTTCGCCGCAGATCCCAAACTCGGCACGCATTGTCTTCGCTGCCAGTGGCAATGTGATATCTGAATCAACAAACACATTTATTCAACATTATTGCATCGCCAACATTTTAGAAACACAGTCTAGATACTTATCAAATCTAGAAAAATAAATCTGAGAATTCACTACCAAAAAAGACAAACTATAATTGACCGAGCGAAATGAGGTCTAAAGGGTCCCGTACACTAGGGAACTTGGATCGATGAACCAAGGAAAATTGGCGACCGCGAACCAAATTCGTGACGAATTTGGTCTTCAATCTGGATTGAAAACTTTGTTCGGTTCGTCCGCCAGGGACGAATATAGATATTCTATCTTATTATATTAAATATATTTTCTTTCCACAGCAGCTGCAAACTTTGAAACACTTATCTCTAGACCCCGAAAGACATTGAAGTAACGAACGGGTGTTCACTCTCCTCACTACAGTGTGTGGGTCAAATCCTACACGAACTTGGTTCGGGGAACCAAGTTCGCCGATCCAAGTTCCCTAGTGTATGGACCCCTTTAGATTCAAGTCGTCGGTTTTGCATTTCTCTTTATGTTTATATGTTTATATGTTCCGTATTTACGGCGAAACACGGTAATAGATTTTCATGAAATTTGACAGGTATGTTCCTTTCTAAATTGCGCGTCGACGTATATAAAAGGTTTTTGGAAATTTTGCATTTCAAGTATAATATAAAAGGAAAAGGACCTCCTTCATACACCAATATTAGAGTAAAAATCAGACTATAGAATTATTCATCATAAACCAGCTGTCGAGTGGATTATAAATTGCATGCAATGACGCATGCAATTAATATCTCAATGTAAATTGTTAAAAAATCAGCTGTAGTGTGGACTATTAATTGCAAGTAATGAGGCATGCAATTGATTAACTCGAAGTAGCATATTATTTTCTCCCGACTTTTCTTTGCTTTCAACTCGGTAAGCTTTTAATGATAGTAGCATAGTTGTTTACAATAAATTATTAGCATTGTCGGTACAGCAGCCCAAACAGCCATTAGTTTTTTACACACCAATATCTCGCCAACACGACAGGACTGGAGATAATTTACTCTGATTGACAGTATTAGAGGAGGCTGTGGTTTATAACTGCGAGAGGTCTACTGTTCACAAAACTACAAGTAATAATTTCTCTAGATGCTGGTAAAGTTATTGAACTAGGGAAGTGAGGTCTAAGATTCAAGTCGATGGTTTTGCATTTATCTTCATGTTTATATTTATGTTCCGCATTTACGACGAAACGCAGCAATAGATTCTTATGAAATTTGACAGGTATGTTCCTTTCTAAATTGCGCGTCGACGTATATAAAAGGTTTTTGGAAATTTTGCATTTCAAGTATAATATAAAAGGAAAAGGACCTCCTTCATACACCAATATTAGAGTAAAAATCAGACTATAGAATTATTCATCATAAATCAGCTGTTGAGTGGATTATTAATTGCATGCAATGACACATGCAATTAAAATCTCAATGTAAATTGTTAAAAAATCAGCTGTAGTGTGGACTATTAATTGCAAGTAATGAGGCATGCAATTGATTAACTCGAAGTAGCATATTATTTTCTCCCGACTTTTCTCTGCTTTCAACTCGGTAAGCTTTTGATGATAGTAGCATAGTTATTTACAAGAAATTATTATTGTAATGCTAATAATTATAAATGATATTAATAGTTATTGCTTATATTGATATTAATAACTAGTAGTTCTGTGGACAGTAGACCTCGCGCAGTTAAAAACCACAGCCTCCATCAGAGTGAATTATGTCCTGTCCTGACGTGTCGGCGAGATACGGTGTGTAAAACAACTAATGGCTGTTTAGAATGTTGTATCGACAATAATTACTAATATTAATAAACAACTATGACAACTATATTATAACAACTTATAACAACTATTATTATAACAACATAGTTGTAAACAACTATGCTAATATCATTAAAAGCTTACAGAGTTTAAAGCAGAGAAAAGTCGAAAGAAAATAATAAGCTACTTCGAGTTATCAATATTGCATGCCTCGTTGCTAGCAATTAATAGTCCACACGACAGCTGATTTTTTACCAAATTACATTGGGATATTAATGGCATGTATCATTGCATGCAATTAATAATCCACTCGACAGCTGATTTACGATGAATTATTCTATAGTCCGATTTTTACGGTAATATTTGCGTTCGAAAGAGACTCCTTTTCCTTTTGTATTGTCCTTAGAATGCAAAATTTCAAAAAACCTTGTATATACGACGACGCGCAATTCAAATACCTGTTAAATTTCATGAAAATCTATTGCCGCGTTTCGCCGTAAATGCTTAACATATAAACATGAAGAGAAAAGCAAAACCGACGACTTGAATCTTAGACTTCACTTCGCTCGGTCAATTATTGTCAATACAACAACCCAAACAGCCATTAGTTGTTTACATAACGATATCTCACCGACACGCAGGACAGGACATAATTCACTCTGATGGTGAATATTAGAGGAGGCGTGGTTTTTAACTGCGCGAGGTCTACTGTTCTCAGAACTATTTATTATTATACTTAATCGAGCAAAGTGAGTTCTAAGATTCACATCGACGGTTTTGCTCTTCTCTTTATGTTTATATGTTAATATTTATGTTTCGCATTTACAGCGAAACAAGGCAATAGTTTTCAGGAAATTTGACAGAATTTTCCTTTTTGAATTTCGCGTCGACGTACATATTATTAGAATACCCTATTCCACCCTCTAGGTTTCCTAATAATTGCGAAGTATTGCTACAACGCGGACTAGCTACAGTCGGATATGGGTCGGGGTCAGTAGCAGTACTGACAGGTGGAGTTACCGGACCTACACTTTTCCCTCTATCCTGATTCTTTACCCTCTGCTTCATTCGCGAGATTTTTAATTTCAGGGGAAGAGAGTTTGTCCGTGCCGTTGCTGGCCGATTCGGCCCTCGGCCTTTGGAATACAGGGTGGGTGTTAAGGGAGATTAAGATAACCCTATACAAGGAGACGGATCTGACTATCAGATCCCTACCAATAATTCTATTTATAAAGGTAGTACGCAATCTGAACCAACTGCGAATTGACGGCGAGCAAGCTGTACCTGCAAGCCCGGGATGTGGTTTTTCTATGGGGTTTAAGGTGAGAGCTATGGGATAAAGGTATGACGGAACTATGGAGTTATTAGTAGTATTTAAGATGTAGTTAAATAGGGCACGGTATAGGGTGTAAGCTATAGAGAATAGGGTGCAGGGTATGAGGTATACGGTATAGGGTATAGGGAACAGAGAACCAATAATAAGATTATTATTCTCTACAGCAAATAAATATCTGCTCAATAATCCGCAATCTGAGAATTGCGCTCTAGCTCTCAGCAGGCTGGACCTGCTAGCTAAACATAGTATATCTATTTCAATTTTATGATAGTTTGGAGGATGAGGTTTCGGGTGTCGGATTTCTGAATCGCGAGCCTGCAGCTGCGAAAGGATTTTCAGCAATTCTGAAACTGCTAAACAGGATTTCCGCGCTAATCTGGTGACTGCGCACCGGTTATTAAGGGCCAATCTGTGACTGCCCTTAAGGGTATGGGAGTCACTCTCAATCGTCCGAAACGCTTTTAAATTAATAGTCAGTATGTCGACTATTATGAGAGGATAGGGAAGGGTTTACAAGGATTCTCCTAAGCTTCTCGCTGGTCTGAGAACCGCGACTGGGTCGATCTCTAATCTGTGACTAAGATCCTGCTTTACATAAGGTTCCCTACACCTCTCGCTGGTCTGAGGACCGCGACGGGGACGATCTCTAGTCTGGAACTGAGATCTCGTGCTAAACAGGGAAGGAAAAATTAAGAGAAAGAAAGAGAGAGGATGCCGCAGTCTAGGAACTTCGGCAAGGGAGTCCTCAAGCTGTACCTGAGAGCTAGAAGGATTTTAGAATAGGGAAAGTGAAGAGAAAGTAAGAGAAAGGATGCCGCAGTCTAGAAACTTCGGCGAGGAAGTACTCAAGCTGTACCTGAGAGCTAGAAGGATTTTAGAATAGGGAAGGTGAAGAGAAAGAAAGAGAAAGGACGCCGCAGTCTAGAAACTTCGGCGCGGAAGTCCTCAAGCTGTACCTGAGAGCTAGAAGGATTATAGAATAGGGAAAGTGAAGAGAAAGTAAGAGAAAGGATGTCGCAGTCTACCAACTTCGACAAGGACGAACTCAAGCTGCACCTGAGTTCTCTAGGAAAAGGATTGGGCTTTTCCTACTTGGAATTACAGCAAGTCAGAAACTGATAAGCGAATTTAAGATACAGGGCCACTCTATAGCATGAAAACTAAGCAAGGAAAATTTACCATAAATGATAATAATCTCTCTACAAGGATAAAAATTAATCGAGAAAACTTTTCTCAAAAAGAACAGGGATTTTCCCACAAGAATAAAAATTAATTGAGAAAAACTATTCTTAAAAAGGACAGGGATTTCCCTACAAGAATAAAAATTCAATGGAGAAAAATTACTCTTTAAACTGAAGGCCACCTTACTACAGAGAAGGAAAAATATACGGACTACCAGTCCTGACATACAATTACCTTAATCGACGTGGATACTGATACGGAGAATAGCGAACAAATTCCCGCACTAAACTTAAACGTCGTGAAGCGACAGAGTCGAGACTTATAAATTAAGCACTAAAAAATAATCCGCTACAAGAGCCTAGTTAAATTTCCCACTTAACTGTTTGTAGTACAAACTTAAGATCCCTTACAGGTTTCAAAACCAAGGATAACTCGTTCACCCCCAGTGATAAGAATTTAGGAAAAATAGCCGACAAGAAAGAAAATCCCACAAGGAAGTTCTAACTTCGAGTTGTCCGGAACTCGTCCTACAATATTCTATATTGACAGAAAATAGGATAATTCCCCTATAAATAATTAGTACCGGGAACGTCGTAAGGAGAGGAGATTCGTGACCCGATCTCACGCTCAACCACCGAAAAACTGCCTCTTGCCTAGCTCTGCTCCTAGCAGAGTAGGGTCCGTGGAAAATTGGGAGGCCGGGGGAAAAGAGATTGCCGACCAATAGGAGTCTCAGGAGACGATCACGCCACTGGCCATGTGACAGGGTATGAGTCCACTAGTGCTGATGCTAAGGGTGCATCCATGATTACAATACTGCTAATTCCTATAGTACGTAGATTAGCCCGGTAAACAATATTTCTCACCAGAAATTACAAGAAGAATGATACCGACTCAACTCGGTAGTTGCCTATCGCTTTGATGATACGGCTGCTGCTGCTGCAATACTAAATACGAGAACGCTCAGAGTGGTAAACAAGATCTGGAAATTTCTGGTTATGATGAATCTGTTGCTGATGATTTATAGGGGTTGACAGCGATGGTGATGATGTACATACACAACTACAAGTCCAACAAAATATATCTGGCAGTCGACCTTATCCTTATTCTAAAATAGAATAAATTCGCTAAATTATACATTAGACGACGGCTCTACGTCCGTCACAAAAATTCACTTTGTGACAATATAAGGTTTTTTTTAAATTCTGCATTTCAAGGATAATACAAAAGGAAAAGGAGTCTCCTTCGAACGCCAATATTATCTTAAAATCAGACTATAGAATTATTCATCATAAATTAGCTGTCGAGTGGATTATTAATTGCATGCAATGACGCATGAAATTAATATCTTAATGTAACTTGGTAATAAATCAACTGTCGTGTGGACTATTCCTTGCATGCAATTAATAACTAAAAAAACATAGTATTTTCTCTCGACCTTTTTCTGCTTTCATGATGATTCTGGCTGATCTGTTGCCAGTATGTCTTGAAGGAGATTTTGATGTTAGCATTTTCGATACACCAACCCCAACAGCCATTAGCCGTTTTCACACCGATATCTCGCCGACACCGTCATACAGAAAGGATTTACTCTGATGGACAATAGAAGAGGAGGCTGTGGTTTATAACTGTGTGAGGTCTACTGTTCACAGAACTATTAGTACTTTGGATGCTGAAAAAATTATTATTATTATAGTTTGTCGTTTTTGGTAGTGAATTTTCAGTTCTATTATTCTTAATTCATCTAGATCTAAAAGTGTGTAGACTGTATTCTAAAAAAAAATATATACAAATATAATATACATGATCAATATTATATTGTATTTTCTATGATTTAGCGACATGTAAATTTCTATTGAGTATTAAGAGATTGCTAAATAATAATAAATTATTATTATTCTCATTCAAATGAGAAAGTTTTGCAAATGAGAAAGTTTTGCAAATGAGAAATACAATAACAATAAAATTAAACTTCCTGTTGAAAGAATGTTGTAATCCAGCATATCTTCAGTCAGGGTTAGTGGAGTATAAATTAATACAGATTTAGATTATACGTCAGTGGAATTGAAAATAATTTGATTAAATTATCGAGCAATTGTAAAGCAGTTGTAATTATGATTTGTTTAACAAATTTGGTTCACAAATCTTATGTGTTTAGCATTGAAATGATGGCACAATTTAAGCGACTCTTTGAATGTAACTAGAACTTAAAGCAATACACTTACTATGAATATAAAAAAGTGTGTGTGAATGAATAACAATTACCCATCTGGCGAGAAGTCAATGCCATAAATGGACTTCAAATGTCCTTCCAAGAACATAATGCAGCGGCCTGTTCTCAAGTCCCAAACTCGTCCGAACGAATCCAGCCCTCTGCAACACACAAACATAAAATAATCATTATTCATATGATTGATAAAAGATATCATTGTCAGTTCAAACAAAACATAGAAGCTATATCACACAGCTTTAGCTTTTAATTAATTATGTCGAAAAGTTTTGGAAAAACCAATACAAAATCGAAGAATGTATTGAAAAGAACAAGTCACATAGAATACATTGTTATTCTTCATTATTTATATGAAGATGAATCATAAAAAATAGTAGGTTGATAGTTCAAAGATCTTTCAGTTGTTATTCATTTCCAAAAAAAAATCGTTGTGTTTTAGAAATTCAAATTCAAAGAATTTTACGATAAGTCAGGAAAGTAGAGACAGAAAATTCATGACGCACTAAACAAATTTATTCAGGTAGAACTTTACAAATTACAAAAAAAAAAACAATAAATTATTGTGCATTTGTAGCGTACCAAATGTAATGATAGCAAAGTTGGATCGCAATTGATTATTCCTTGACAACCTGTACCAAAATTTAAGTATTTTTCACGCAATGGAGAGATTCACATATGAAGTCAGCACATGATTAACATTAGTTTGCTAACCTTGCCTGTCATTAGACAAAGCAGATAGCTCTATCATTTTTCAGCACCGCACTGTTCCCAAATCGTTTGTTGGCTATGAAGAAATACGTATAATGGACTATCAAAATATTTCATTTCAATAAAAGAAATGTATTATTAAATCATGAAAAGATATATTTTCTTGAAGAATAAAATATATTTGAGATAAAATTGATCATTACTAACAATAATAAACAATTGTTAACATAACATAAGATATACCGGAATAACTTGAATCACAACTATCTACTATAGAAGGCTAAGAATTGGTAATTCTGTAGTTCCATCATCTCCACTGACCTAACGGGAATCTTACTATATTGAGTAGTGTTTTAATTAATAATAACTATAACTAATTATGATAATTTTTAACTTAATAAATACAATGGAAAAACAAATTAACCCTACCACGTTCTTAAGAGTGCGTGGTGGTAGCAGTCGGCCATATTGAATGGATGTCCCATATGATCATGTAATCTTTTGAAACGTATAGTACCATTATTTATGTACGAAAATTAACTTACAGAGAATCAAATATGTACTTGTTACATTAATCATTTGAAAACTAATTTCATAATTAAAGCAAAAATCAACTTTTAAAAATGTAAGCTACACGTAGGCCTACCCAGAAGCAGCGAGCGCGCCGTCCTGTTGAAAGGAGAGACAGTAGACGGGCTTGGTGTGGCCTTCCTGATGGAGGACCTCCTGACCGACGGCCAGGTCCCACAGGCGCCAGGACGAGTCGAAGCAGCAGGTGCCCAGGAAGCGACCGCTCGGGTGGAATGCGATCCGACTTACTCGGTTCGGTGCGTGCCCTTCCACGTCCGCCAGCGGCTCTTCGCTAAAAACACATTTTATCACTGTTTTTTTATAGCTTTCCAGAGGCTCTTATCTGAGTATAGGAATTTTCAACATTTTCAACAGATTAGTCTGGTCACTAACATGTATGATAAACATGTTCATCATACATGCTTTGTCATCAGCGAGAGGTTTATAACATAACATAAACAAGCAATAACAATAAATAAACCACTGGAAAATTACAAATCATAACGATAGAAAATTGATTTAACATTAAATTTAACATTAGATAGAGCAGCGAAGAAGGAAAACGACTTATATTATTGGGCTACTGGACAAAGCTGATGAAGACAATACATAATCAAATAATGAAAGTGACTCTTACAGAACAGTGAGATTCTTCAAGAAAGGATTCACTACACAACCCTATGGAGTGAAAAATAAAGAAGGAGGCTTAGTAACTGAGAGTCAAAAAGTACTAGAAAAATGGAGAGAATACTTTTGTGAATAACTAAATGTAGAGGACCAAAATGGGATCTCCCTAGAAAATGAGCAGTGTTATTATTACATGGATCAGCCTAATGTAGAACCCCCAACCAGAGAAGAAGTGGAAAAAGCTATCAAATCCTTGAAAAACAACAAGGCACCTGAAAGAGATGAGATAACAGCATAATTATTAAAGAAAGGGTGCAAAGTAACTACAAAATAACTGTGGGAACTGATCCTAGAAATTTGGGAGAAAGAACAAATAGCATCTGAATGGCAAGAAGCTTTTATAATGCTCCTACTAAGAAAAGATGCTAAAGAAGTCTGCGGTAATTACTGAGCCATCTCGCTTCTTAGTGTACCCTATAAAGTGATATCAAAAATTATTCTCAACCGTCTAGAATACTATTGTGGCGGGATAGTTGAAGAGCACCAAGCTGGGTTCGTGAAAGGCAGAAAACAACAAACCAAGTTTTCATTTTAAAAGAAATAATAGCAGAGTATTGGGAGTACAACATAGAATTCTTTGCAGTTTTCATAGACTTCTAAAAAGCATATGATAGTATTAAAAGGGATAAACTATGGAAACAGCTAGAGAAATTTGGTATCCAAAAAAAACTCATTCATTTGTCAAAAATGACTGTGACAGGATCAAGATGCTCTTTTAAAATTGATGGCCACTACAGTGAACCGTTCTTGGTTAATTCAGGAGTCAGACAAGGAGATGGGCTCTCTCCAATTATATTCAACATGGCCTTAGATGAAGCGCTTCACAAAGTAGCTCAACAAGATGTGGGTGTAGAGGTTGGATTGAAGATTAATGTATTGGCTTTTGCAGATGATGTGGCAATTATTAGAGAAAGTGTAGAGGACATGATAACCCTTACCAAGTTGCTATTACGAGAAGCAGAAAAAATTGCCTGATAACAAATGACTCCAAAACTAAATTGATACATTTTACAAGAAACCAGAGGGAAAGGATGGGTAGCTTGAAAATAGATGAGCATGAATTCGAGCAAGTACAGGAATTCAAATATCTCGGGGTAACAATCTCAAGTATCCATTACGATGAGCAAAATTTGAATTAAGATTGTTTTCCAAAATACCTTTAATTTTGATCCAGTTTGTGATTTCATTTCTCTCAAGATACTCGGTGAAGTTTACTAAGAAATGCATTGGATTCTTTTTGTCAAGTTGCATTTGGAATTCAAACCTTTCGAAATTACTCTTGTTACCAGTATGATTACACATCGGTTTTGTTGACATGTTAATTTTATTTATGTTTTTCCTAACCTCAGTTATAAGCAGCTGTATTTTCTTGACAATCTATTTTCAAAGAGGATAATACCTTGATTTCCTTGTCTATTTTTTCGTTTAATTCTACAACCTCTTTTTCAACATGCTTAATACTTTCATTATCTTCTACATTGATAGCATCTTGTGTCATATTTTGTTGCTCAACTATGATCTTATTTTTATTTACTCTTTCATTAACCTCATTGACCCTATCAGAAACTTGAATGATTTTGTTTTGCATTGATTTTTCTACATCTAACATTGATATTTCAAGATCATTAGTTTTCTGCTGTAGATGACCTATTTCTTTGTGATTTTTACTTAATGTATCATTTATCTCTTTTATTTCCTGCTTCGTACTAACCTGCTCTAGTCTTATGCTAGCAAATTCTTGCTTCATATCATCAAACCTAGCACTTTGATCTTGTTTCAAATTATCAATCTTAGCATTTTGCTCATCAATCTTAGCATTTTGCTCATCAGACCTAGCATCTTGTCTATCAAACTTTTGTGTTAGGAATGCTATAAGATTTAGATCATTTTTAGCTCCTACCATACTTGTTTCATTTGATATTTCTACTACTTCCTCATGAATTGTTACATTTGAAACGTTTTCACTTACAGCTATACTACCGTTTGAGTCATTGTTTAAGGTTAGGTATAAATCTTGAGATTCTTCATCTAAGTTTTGAATGTTTTCACTGGATAAAACTTCATTATTTTTATTGTTCTCCATCTTGCTACCGCATAAAAAATATTTACAAATTAGAACCTGAACTTTATCGAACCGATTTCCCACTCAGCAGCATCTCCCATTCACAATCTATCAAGATATCTATCCTACCAGTAATTTTTTATAACCAGGGATATATTTTGTAGTTTTGATCCCACACCAGGACGTACCATTTGCCGTGCTACCAATTTGTCCTAAATAGGTTGAATAGCATTTTTCACCTATTAACCTAAAGAAAGTTATCGGCTCCAAAATGATAAATTCTTGATAAATTACGAATTATGAATAAGAAATCCAGTTTTCAGAGCAAACTAACTTATAATTTTCATAAGAATGTTGGCAATATACAACACAAATCCACAGAACAACACCTTACAACACTTAAACATATAGCATCATTATAAGCTAAAATACTTATCCATTTATATAGTTGAAAACAATGGCTATAGGCTTGTAAACACTCAAATAAAATTATACAAAATTAGAACACCATAAAACTGTTCAAATCTCAAATTAAAACATTATAAATTTCAATTTAACAGAAAAATATTCAGAGAGCACAAAACACTTTCAATAGCCAGCCACCATTTTTTTAGAGAAGAGCCAACAATGACCCGCCTTTTAGATGAAGCCTAGAACAGTGACGTTATGAACACGTCATCGATATTAATTTCCAAAAAAAATATAAATTACAAGTTTAGAATTTACATTTTACATTTGTTCTCAATAAAACTTTATTTCGAAACTGTTATATTAAATTTATTTATCCTCTATGCTGTTTATAATGATATGTTAATTCTGAAATAGAACTCTGTTTCAGTGATACCATGGAATGTGCAACACAATTATTTATGATAAATTCTCAGTTTAAAGTTGTCCGCATATCGATTACTCTGATATTTACTATCAAGTTTTATAGATCTCGAATTGAAGATTCGATTTTAATTGAGAAAAAATGTAATATTATAAATTTAGATATTGTAGAGATACAAAATAGGGTAAACTCAGCAAACAGGTGTAAATGCTTGCAAAAAATCACTTTCTTCAAAGTCCCTATTTCATAAAACAAAGCTCAGACTACACAAAACAATTATAAGTCCAGTACTACTCCACTCTGAAACTTGGAAAATGACCAAGAAAGAAGAAAAAAGCGAGAGATGTTTATGGGCCCACGTATGAGCAAGGAGAATGGAGGAGGAAACATAATAAGGAAATCAGAGAACTCTACAACAACCCAGACATTGTAAGCGAAATAAAATGTAGGAGATTACATTGGGCCGGGCACATAATCAGAAGAGAAGAGTCCAATCTGAAAAAAGTTTTAGCACCCAACCCTCCAGGAAGAAGACCCCGTAGGTGATCCAGACAGATGTTAGATAAGACTGACATGGAGAGGCTTGGAGCGACTGGAAAAGATGCTGAGGAGCGAACTACGTGGAGTGAGTAGGTGCGGCCAAATATCAACTTAGATATAGATGGCCATGGGAGTAAGTAAGAGCAGCGAAAAACAAATAAACATCATAAAATTGCAAAACATAAGATACAAAAAACTAACCTCAAAAAATTTTACTTGAAGCCTTTTGTTGTGATGTCGCAGCAATGTATGATGACATGTGTATCATGTATGTCCTACCGTTAGTGGTCGGCTAACACAAAAAAAAAGAAAAATCACACAAAGGAGCCTTCTCTTCACACATACTCTTACTGGTATAGAAAATAGCTCACCCATCAAAAAGGTTTACAACTCCTTTTCAAAAACATCGAGATCTTCACAATTTTTCAAATGAGTTGGACGTTTTCTGATAAATTTATGGCCCATATTATGTTGGTTTTTCTCAAAACAAGCTGTTCTGAGGTGATTGATTAATTTTAGTATTTTGAAGCTGTAATATTACATTTTTTCTCGATTAAAATCGAATCTTCAATTCGAGATCTATAAAACTTGATAGTAAATATCAGAGTAATCGATATGCGGACAACTTTTAACTGAGAATTTATCATAAATAATTGTGTTGCACATTCCATGGTATCACCGAAACAGAGTTAACAGAATTAACAGATGAATAGATCATTATAAATATAGAGGATATATAAATTTAAAATAACAGTTTCGAAATAAAGTTTTATTGAGAACAAATGTAAAATGTAAATTCTGAACTTGTAATTTATAATTTTTTGGAATTTAATATTGGTGACATGTTCATAACGTAGTCACTGGTTTGAGGTGTGGCTTTGCTCTGTACTTTGGGGTTCTTCTCTCTAAAAAATGGTGGCTGGCTATGTGTTCTAATTTTGTGCTCTCTGAATATTTTTCTGTTTAAGTAAAATTTTTAATGTTTTAATTTGAGATTTGAACAGTTTTATGGTGTTCTAAGTTTATATAATTTGATTTGTGTGTTTACAAGCCTATAGCCATTGTTTTCAACTATATAACTGGATAAGTATTTTAGCTTGTAATGATGCTAGATGTTTAAGTGTGTAAGGTATTGTTTTGTGGATTTGTGTTGTATATTGCCAGAATTCCTATAAGTTGATTTGCTCTGAAAACTGGATTTCTCATTCATATGCAATAGATCCATTCATAATTTATCAAGAATCTACTATTTTGGAGCCGATAGCTTCCTTTAGGTTAATAAGTGAGAAATGCTATCCAACCTATTTAGGAGAAATTGGTAGCATGGCAAATGGTACGCCCTGGTGTGGGACTCAAACTACAAAATATATCCCTGGTTATAAAAAATTATTAGTAGGCTGATGTCTTGATAGGTTATGAATGGTATGCTGCTGGATGGGAGGTCAGTTCTGGAGTGGTCAAGTTTTAATGATTAGATATCAGTGCATATTACAAAATGGCAAACATTAAAAATGATCTGAATCTTATAGCATTCTTAACACAAAAGTTTGATGAGCAAAATGCTAAGATTGATAATTTGAAACAAGATCAAAGTGCTAGGTTTGATGATGTGAAGCAAGAATCTGCTAGCATAAGACTAGAGCAGGTTAGTATAAACCTTCTATTAAAAGATACACATGAAACATTGATTGATAATCATGAAGATGAAAACAAATTGAAGCAGGATGATAGTAGTGTTGAGATACAAGATCAATCATTTCAAGTTTCAGATAATGTAGGCCTAGTTACTGTTATTGAAAAAGTAAATCCTAGTGAGATTGTAGAATTGAGTAATGGAGTAGGTAGGGAGTTGTCTTTATTGAAAGTCAACAGTAAAGAAAGTAGTATTGCCAAATTGAAAGTTAGGAAAACAGTAAATAAAGTGAATGTTTACATGAGACAGGTTTCTGTAGAGGTTAGGAACAATGTAAACAAAATGAATCTTGCTTTGAATCAAGTTGATGAATTCAACTTTCAACTAAAAATTGAAAAGGTGTATGCAAAGCATTATCTAGTGAACATGACTGACTTTTGTAAGCAAAATGGCTTTGTTGAAACAAATGAACCCATGAATAAAATTATGTTCTTGAAGAAAACAAAGCACAAAGTCACCATTGATGTGTTAGTATTCAAAGGTTGTTTCAAGTTGCTTACTTACAAGATGATGACTGTGAATCACATGATGAAAGGGTATTCCCCGGCACTATGTAATGATTAGGAATCCTGTGTTATGCCGGGATTCAGAATAGCATAATTGCTACGCAGTGTATGGTAAGAGTCCATAAGAGTCCGTTGTGTCTTTTTTCTTTCCTGTAGCCTATTTTTCTTGGCCCTGAATCGTTTCAAATTTCGAGTCTTTCCTGTCTTTGTGTAATGTTCAGTAAATTTCTTCTATGATGCATATCTTAACCAATCTTGTCCATAGTCATTTAAATTTGTATTTTTTCTGAAATAATTTTGGAAGTTAAAATAGTAGCTTATTTTCCTAATCTTTAAATTGTTGATAAAACTTAACTTTTCTAAAATCTATCTATTGTAGTGTAAATAATTGTTTGCTTGCAGTATATTTTTTCATCATGTATTACATATTTTAATTATGTCTATTTTTTGTCAGGTATCATATTAGGTAACTAGGTTTTTCAGAGCAAATTATGTCCCATTTTCTCATTTGTAGTATATTTTATTAAATATACTTCCTTATGAAAGTTTAGTACTGACATGTAGGATAGGCTCTAATTAATCTTTCTCTTCCTTGTATTATTTAGGAAATTTATTTACCCAATTTTCTTTTTCTCTTATTTGTATTTTTAGGGAACTTATTTACCCATTATCCATCTTGATTGTCTTTGTATTGTAATCTTGAAATGTTTGTACTTATCATACAGTCTTCAAATTATGAAATTATTTAAAAAATAAATGGTTCAATTTAGAACATGCTGAAATTTAATCTTATGTATAAATTCTTTTGTTATAATAATAAAACTTCAAAATTTGAAAGTATTAATTAATTGTGTCGCCATATATATGAGATGTTCAATATAAATGAAAGTTAACTTGAATAATGTTTTCATTAAATAAAAACGTCTTGTCATATTATTAATTGAAATGAGTTAAAGGTTAAAATTTCTCTAAAGTTTTTGTAATTGATGTATTTTTCTAAATTTTAAAAACTGTTTGTTCTATAAATTTTGATATGATTGATTATCGTTTGAAATGGATGCTGGAGTGTATGTAGAATTTTTAGTGGGGTTTGTTGATTAGAATTTTGCTGGTATGTGATTGTTTTTCGAGATGGAAACCCATTATTGCCTAAAGAAGGAATAACAGAGGTTATGACTTAGAGAGGCAGTAATGAGATGATATTTTTTGTGTTGATTACTTATGTTG
The DNA here is from genome assembly GCF_014356525.2 of Nilaparvata lugens. Taxonomy (NCBI): domain Eukaryota; kingdom Metazoa; phylum Arthropoda; class Insecta; order Hemiptera; family Delphacidae; genus Nilaparvata; species Nilaparvata lugens. Next base: position 46,839,714 of record NC_052507.1, read on the forward strand.
ATTGCCATAGATGCAGATTACTTATGTTGATTGCCATAGATGCAGATGATTACTTATGAATATTGATTGCCTTTGAAGCAAAATATTATTGATGTTTTGAATGATTTCTTGTTTAATGATTGATAGTAAAGTTTTGTCATGAAATGTAGTTTGTGTTTAGAACATTGAAAAGTCGAAATAAACTATAGTATCCAACAAACGATGATTAATAATATTGAATAATTTGCTTTTTATAAAATATTTGAACAGTGAATAAATGGAAATGAAATTATTTTTTTATTAAAATTTTGTAATTGATGTCTCCATTGAGTTTGAGGAGATTTCACAATTTTTGTATTGCTGACTGTATAATAAGATGTTAACAAATTTCATTTTTATATTGATTATATACTCAGAAATAATTTTCATGTGTATTAGTTTGTATTGGTAGCCTAATCAAAATTTTCTTTTTAGTTTATAAGCATTTTAAAATAACAAGTACAGCATGGACATTAACATCAAAATAATTATCACGTGAATCTCGAAATCGACAACAAGTGAATGCCATGAAGAGTGTTAAGAACATTTGGGTGATTTTCGAACTAGTGTGACTCATTAATTGAATATCTACGCCAATATCTACGCTGATGCCTACACCAATGCCAATGCAATATCTACGCCAATATCTACACCAATAACTATGCTGATATCTACACTGATGTCTACACCAATGTCTGCGCCAATGTCGAAGCCAATGCCAACGCCAATGCCGACACCAATGCATACGCCAATGACAATGCCAACGCCTATTGCTGACCATGTAACTCAAACTGCAACACTACCACATTACCTGGAGGTAATTGCCATCCATGTTCACGTTCGCAACTTTGAATTCAGAATAACAGTTACAGTATCATGAAAGAATTGATTCAAAAAATCCTCTCCTAAATTATTCCTGTATGCAGAACTCTAAACCTTGAAAGTTGAAAATATAAAAAAACCAAACCTTACCTAAATTAATCCTCACCTAAGTTAATCCTGTATGCAGCGTCTATCTCTTTTCCAAAAAAAAAAAACAAATTACATTGTCATTTCAAGCCTGAAATGTACATTGTATAATTATATGATACAAAATTTACGTGACTCTGTATCGAGTTTGGTATGCAGCCGTCTACTACAAGCATGAGGCAATGCTAACTGAGATGTCACCTGTATTGAGTTTGGTATGCAGCCGTCTACTACAAGCATGAGGCAATGCTAACTGAGATGTCACCTGTATCGAGTTTGGTATGCATCAGTCGACTACAAGTATCAGCCCAACACTACGTACATCCAGATCAGCCCAACACTACAAGTATTCGGATCAGCCCAACACTGATGTCATCACACTGGTGGTAATCCCGTCCTGTCCCCAAACCTATGGATTGGGGTACAGTTAAGATTTAATTCACGAAAACGTCACGATATCCTGTCTTTATGTGTAGGCCTATATTATGATATTGCACATATATCATGAAACGGTACGAGGTAATTGTGTTCAGCTCGAACGCCACGGAAACAGGAGAAAATGAAACGAAACGATGTTGACTTCTCGAGCACAATTCTTGAAGTGAAGGGTTGGAAGATAAACGGGGAGGATGAAGGAGAGGTGAGGGAGAGAGGTTATCTTGCCTCTTTGGGAGAGGGGGAAGGGGAGGAAAGCACAAACCAAATCAACCTGCAATCAAGGCTGCCGATCCTCCGTGAATCCACCACACTGGAGTCACACTTAACTGAAATTCATACTGAGTGCCTTAACGGACAGTTTTCCAAAATTTGCATCAATAAAATTAACCGCGTCAATAAGTGAAAGAAATGAACATTTTTTGATTTATTGAATTTTTATGTGAAAATTAAATGTAACAATTCATCAATTCATTTAAAAAAACATTTTTGTTTGTTCAACATACTAAATATGCAATTTTATGCAATAAAAAATTGAATTTTTCTATCTATTAAATTTATGTGAAATTTCAAAAACTATTCTATATATATATTAAACTTTCTGTTGAGATATTTTCCTTAAATTATAAAGCTAAATCTGAGGTGATTGATTTTAGTATTTTGAAGCTGTAATATTACATTTTTCTCGATTAAAATCGAATCTTTAATTCGAGATCTATAAAACTTGATAGTAAATATCAGAGTAATCGATATGCGGACAACTTTTAACTGAGAATTTATCATAAATAATTGTGTTGCACATTCCATGGTATCACCGAAACAGAGTTAACAGAATTAACAGATAAATAGATCATTATAAATATAGAGGATATATGAATTAAAAATAACAGTTTCGAAATAAAGTTTTATTGAGAACAAATGTAAAATGTAAATTCTGAACTTGTAATTTATAATTTTTTGGAATTTAATATCGGTGACGTGTTCATAACGTAGTCACTGGTTTGAGGTGTGGCTTTGCTCTGTACTTTGGGGTTCTTCTCTCTAAAAAATGGTGGCTGGCTATGTGTTCTAATTTTGTGCTCTCTGAATATTTTTCTGTTTAAGTAAAATTTTTAATGTTTTAATTTGAGATTTGAACAGTTTTATGGTGTTCTAAGTTTGTATAATTTGATTTGTGTGTTTACAAGCCTATAGCCCTTGTTTTCAACTATATAACTGGATAAGTATTTTAGCTTGTAATGATGCTAGATGTTTAAGTGTGTAAGGTATTGTTTTGTGGATTTGTGTTGTATATTGCCAAAATTCTTATAAGTTGATTTGCTCTGAAAACTGGATTTCTCATTCATAAGCAATAGATCCATTCATAATTTATCAAGAATCTACTATTTTGGAGCCGATAGCTTCCTTTAGGTTAATAGGTGAGAAATGCTATCCAACCTATTTAGGAGAAATTGGTAGCACGGCAAAGCATAGTCTTCTCTATTTCTTGTATTATATCTATGAGTATTGGCATTTCTGGACGTAGTATTTTTCTTAATATAGATAATTAACTCATAGATATAAATAGATGGAACGGTAAGTACACCTAGTTCTTTAGAATGGCTTCTACATGACTCTATTGGCATAGTTCTTTTAATTGCCCTTACAGCCTTTTTTGGAGCTTAAACCGTCTCTCCAAATTTCTGCAGGACCCACCCCACACAATAAAAGCATAACGGATGTGTGACATTATGAGTGAGTGGTAGACTGCCATTAGATATTAGAATCTATTGTTGAAGTAAAGCGACACATTAAAAATAACATCATAGCGTGATCATCATAATTATATCAATTTCGTTGCTTACTTATAAAACATAGCCTATTGCATGAAGCAATGCGATGTTATCAAATAAACAAGGATAGCTATTTGTAAAATATTGCTTATATTTATTATAAAGTAAATATAACTTTACTTTTAAATAACAATTTATCTAGTAAAAACTTTAATTTTGTGGTGATGATTGTTAGACATTGATAATTTACAGAAGTGGACTGACCAGTAGATCCCTAGTTTTTTGATGCGAGGGTGGGTGGAGGATGAAGAAAGCCAACTGCTCCTGCGCGGTTTGTATTCCTAATTTACAATTACGGCTTGCTTGAGGTCCAGTTTATAATGGCAGTATTTAATTAAAATTGGTGTTGCTATCCTTGACTATCATTCAACAAAGCAGATAGTGCTATCCTTTTCTGGCTCTGCAGCGCTGATAGATCATTTTTACAACGTAGAAATATCATTTATGAAAAAATTGTTAATCTCAATTATGAAAATGTATTATTATAATCAATGAAAAATTTTCAATGGCCTGAACTATATATTCAGGCGAGGTCGGAGCTTCAAGCAAGGAACTCTCCACCAATAAAAGCCATACAAATTAACTTTTATCCGTGCAGAAAAATAACAAAGGAGTATTATCCAACTGAGACTGATCAGTCTCGACAGCTTCAAGTCTGATGATTCATTCCTTTACTGCAAGGCGATCGTTACCACAGCCTTCTCTTATTAGAGTAAGATGTGTTGTAGACACAGACATAGTGTAAATACTATAATATTTCAAAGTTGAATATTATCTGTTTTGTTAAGAATATCATGTTATTTACACTACATCATAATAATGTAATAAGCATTCTGAAAAGCGTATCTTTTCTTAATAATCATAATTTAACTAGAAAGATTGTGGTCACATTGCAATGGTGCAGCAATATCAGCTATCACATGTTCAATAAAAATGAGATGTTTAGAACATGTAAACAGCTTTTTAGAGGTTATTTAGGGTTATGGGGATTAATAAACTTACTTACAAGTAATAACTGAATTTCAATTTTTCATAATAAATTGAAGCTTGCGTTTTTTCAACTACGGAATGGAAATAAAATTTTACTTTTTGTTGCATTTGATAATCATCAATACTATGATGTTACAAGTTACCTCCGAAGTTGATGATGATGGAGATGATGTAAACAACAATATTTTTTATAATGGTGATGAAGATGACGAAAATGAGGAGGGTGACAGCTCAGTGACTGAAAACTTATTACAGCAAGAAAATGGAGATAATAAAATGAACAATGAAAAAATGAACAGTCTGAAAAAGACGCTGAAGCATTTTAGTAACAAGGTAACATCGTTATTTAAGAAGAATGACCTTAAAGACGAGAAACTGATAATGAATAATACAACTGAAAAATTAATGACGTTGAACAGAACAATTTCGGCTGAGAACAATGCTACGAACGAATATAGTCGAAATACAACTGGAAGAGCTACTTTGATGAGTCAAACAGCAGAGCCTAACAAATTAAAGGGAAAAGAAACAATTCAAAGTACATCTACTTCTAGTACTGAAACCACAAAAGCTAGAACTTATTCTAAATCTGTTCAACCTGTTTTACCAACTGAATGAATAAGAAATAATTAGGCTATTTATTGAAAAAATAAAATTATTTGATTAGCTTTAAATCAAATTGATACGGTATTTATTCAGAACAGTAATTCATCTTAATTTCATCTGATAAATATGTGAGAATTTAATAGTGTTGTTAATGTAATAAGAATGCACTTGCATAAATGTATATTTCAACGAAATTTACCGTAAAAACGGTAAAGTTTTGTTCATATATTATGAAGATATGCACAATAAATTACTACCGCTGAATGTGGAATGCGTGAAATTTTTATTGGTTGCTTGAATAGAAAATTTATTATAATCTAACATAAATCAGCTTGATTTTTATTAAGTACAAAGTTTGAAGGATTTTACAATGTAAATTGTATTTTCATTGAATTTACAGATATACTAATACCAAAAATACTCTGCATAATTGAGAATTAAATTCAATAAAAATGATCATATTGATCAACTTTTTTATCAACCTACAAAAATCTAAGATATTCATGTTTAGTAGGTTTAACGTTCATTTAAATAAGATGGAATAAATAATATAATCGTTTACTCTATTTATGTTTCTTTGCTCAATTTTTTGTAATGCAAATTATACTATTTTATGTTTGGTTTTTTTATTATCACTATTGTAAGTAGAAACAAACAATATAAAATAGGGAAATAATTTGAATATTTTAATTTTAAAGTTTTTCAAAACGTTCATCCATTCATATTTCAAATGGTAAATGCGTACACTCCTTGTACATCAAGTTCTACTTTTCAAAAGTATAACAACGAATTGCCGAATAATGCAATAAATCGAATATTATGTTGATGGCTAATACAGGACGACTAATAGCAATATATACTATAAGTGATTTTCAAAAATAATTTCTTCTTACATTTTTCTTCAACTGGCAATAATAGCCACCAATTTCAAATTACCGAATCAAAATATTAAGCTATCAAATATCAAATTAAAAATTGAAAAATAATACCGTATTTACGACAATGTTAAAATGAAAGCATTACATTACAATCAAAACAGGGGTCTTTTTGCAATGGATTTTCAAAAGTATACTATAATGTGAACATAAATAAAAATATAAATCTGAGTACCCTTTTGAATTATTTTGTCACGACATGTTTCGGCTACTGATGTCATTTTCAAGATTTATATTTTTATTTAGGCTTATGTTAAAAGTAGCCCTAAAGAAAAAGACAATATAATGTGAACATTATAGATCAACGACTAATGTGAACATTATAACATGGTTTCCGATGCTGGTGCATCAACATTAAAACACGGTTTCTGAAGCTGGCAGCAAGTTTCAATTTGACAAAGTTTTCAGTACCTCAAGTTTTCAGTATGTCAAGTTTACAGTATGCCAAGTTTTCAATTCGTGAAGATTTTAGTTTCCATCTTTCAGTCTGTCGAGTTCTCTTTTCGTCAAGTTTTCAGTTCATCAAGTTTCCAGTACGTCATGTTTTCAGTATGTAAAGTTTTCAGTTGTCAAGTATTCAGTTTGTCTTGTTTTCAGTACTTCAAATTTTCATTTCAAGTTTAATGTTTACTCTCTCTGAGTAGCTTTTTACCTATGTATTGTAATTTCAATTTTTTACCAAATAGGCTAGTTGGTTGATTTCTAAGATTACAAAAGGACGGCAATGTGATACTTTACTTGAGTGATCGTGGATAAAATAGTGTATACAACAGTTTTATATGGTGTTTGAAGCACTGCACTCGTGGGATGTCTAAGACACGCTCGCTCACTCAATTATAACGCCCAGACCCTTATTATAAAACTGTTGTATAAGATACTATAATAATGAACAATATACTAATGCCTATTGAACATGCTTATTACCTGTTGAGTGTCCATAGCTTGACAGAGCCATCAACGGCGCAAGAGGCGAGGGCGCAGATGGACTCCTGGTCACTGAGTGCAAGCGGGTTGAACGTGATGCAACCCACATTGCAGTTGTGACCCTTGAACGTTTTCAGCAGCTCACAATTGGGGATCGACCACAGTTTGCATAGGCCACTCCTGCAATTCAAATTAATTAACGAAATAATTTCATAGTAACCTTTTTTTAAATAACTTTTTTATGTAAACACTAAAACACAACAACTAGTTTCGGCTTTCAACTAATTTTCAAGTATGTTTCCCCAAAATGAACTATCATTCCAGTAACTATTATTTCAATCAGCCCTATTGAAATACTTCATTAGTACATACATTTTTTTTTTCATTTGGTGTGGTGAAAGATACACTGTAGAAGGAAAAATGGGCATTTGCTCAAAATTTATTGTACTTCTAAAACTGCAGTTTAAAGAATGAAGAAGTCTATTAGAATTTGTTCAGTCATCCATTTAAGGGCAGTTTTGGGTATTATCATCCATCTCAAGTAATTCCTTTGATTCAAGCATTTCTGGTTCATTCACATAGGCCAAGTCACTTGAAACACATTGGTATCAGGTACACTTTGAATAAGCAATAAATTCTCTCAAAGAAAAAATCCAAACTACACTAGTTGGTCTGAATGTTAAAATTTCAGTTGTGAACTGCGGTATTTTTCCCAAAATTCATTTCGACAAATTCGAAAACTTTCGATCCATTGTAAACAAAGTTCATATAAAAGTATAAAATCAATTTATTTTCCACATTGCATCACACAGTTATGTAAATATGTAATGATATATTATTACATTAATGTCAGTTTATAGATGAAGTGGAATTCCCTTGAGAAGACTACACGCTGTGAATGGGGGAGAGTTCTTGCATGAAAAAAAAATATTATTATGACTGTATGATAGTAGCTTGACATTAGTAAATTTATTCTAATAACAACTCGAATATACGAGTACTTAAATTTTTAGTGCTGGTTGCACAACAGCCATTTAAATTTTAACAGTGATTAATTTCACGAGAACCAGTAAGAGAAGCCATCTTTTCAAAAACGCCTTTTCTGATTGTTTCTCGTGAAATTAATCACGATTAAAATTTAACCGGCTGTTGTACAACCGGGCCTTAGACTTTTAAAAAGTTATCAAAGCCACTAATAACTATAATCACTATTATAAACAAACGAAATAATGTGAATTGGAAATGAGGGAGGGGAGCTCCTACCAGGAGGCAGTGGCGAGCATCTTTGAATCGGGGCTGAAGTTGCAATAGGACAGCGGCCGCGTGTCTCCAATCTGACTGCAGTAGATGGAGAGGCCGGTCAGATGCTTTTGCAGCTCCTGCCTTCGAGCGGTGAGGGTGGCCTCAGCCAGTTGCACCTCCTGACGAGCAGCCTCCAGCCTCTTCTTGGCTCGTGGTAACGAGTAATCTCAAATTTAAAACAAAAACAACATTGAATAAGAAATACCATTAGGCTGGCCACTAACGATAGAACATGCATGATACACAGTCATCATAAATTATTGTGTCATCACAACTGTGATCACAGCGAAACGCTTCGAGCAAAATTTTAGAGGTTAGGTTTTTGTATCTCTGATTTTTTGTTTATTTTTTCTTTGCTGCTCTATTTGAGTTTAAATTATTTTTCTATCATTATTATTTGTAATTTCTAGCGCCTAGTTTATTTATTGTTATTGGTTGTTTATTTTATATTAGAAGCTTCTCACTGATGATGAACATGTGTATGTGCATGACAAACATGCATGTTCTAGCATTAGTGGCCAGCCTTAGTGTTGTCATACAGGTGTAATCTACATTAGCGGATCCATATCACAATAAGGCCAATTATGCACCATCTAGATATCGCTAGGTTTACTAGAAGATAAATGGTCTTATTTGTTAGGCCCAATTCAAACAGAAGGGGCATATGGCACGGACGTGTCGCTGACTTTTGTCACACTTCCACGCCACTTCAGTTTGCATTGGGTCATACGTTTATATAGGAGTTTAGCGCTAAGTCTGTGCCATCGTCACTTCTGTGTGAATTGGGTCTGACATTCCGGGTTTAAACAAACAACTCATCAATTTCCGTTTAAACTAGATTGTTTATGGGCCTTAGATTAGCACTAGACAGAACTAATCAAAACGATTCTAGTAGCTGGTTTAATGATTCGTAATGGTTACTGTTATTGATTCATATTTAATGAGCGATCAAAGCGTGCTCAGCTTAGAAAGTCTTAGAATGTAAAAACACCCTTCAAAGCAACATGAAGATTTAGAATTGTTAGAATTTTGAAATGATTTAGCTTACATTGAATAAATAGTATGGATATTGATGAAATAATAGTTATTGATAGCAATTGAAAATCAAGATAGATGTTGTAACATTATTCAAATCAAAGTACGACATTTTCCAATTGAAGCACAATTTTTTATTTATTATTCAATAAAGAAGTCAAATGTGATGAAAACCTCCAATACAAACACATAACACATTATTCTGCAAGCCTACCGCCATATCTTTTACAATTTCCTCTCACCTTCCTTTTCCCTCTAAAAAACAGCTGTCTCCATTCTACGATTACTACCTAAACAATATTACCAACATTCATCTATCTCATTTTATACTATTGATTATGAAAATATTTAATTATGATTATTTTATTTTATTAATTCATTTATGATAATTAATGTAACACTACAATGTTCAATGAATCTATATCACTTGAATTCAAGTGAGTTCTGAACATTGGACAATATGAGTTACGGTAATAAAAGAGCATTATGTCTTATTGAAGCAGAACAATGCTCAGATGGGCCATCCCCCAATTAAACATTATTTGAAAGTATTATTTAAAATATCCAAGATTTAAATGCTTTGCTGTGCATGCTATGAGAGGCAAGAAAAAGTAAAGTAAGAGCGATGAGAAATACAATGATTATAGAAAAGTATTTCGTAATAGACTAGAAATAAAGAACTAACTTACTAGCAATCCACAAACGGGCATCTTTGAGCGATTCGGGACCTTCGTGATACCAAGTGGTCTCCTGATCTTTCTCTTGTTGTAGTCTCTCTTCCTCTTCTTCCTGCTTCCTTTGGATAGCATCCTCTCCTAACCTGCAAAATTAATTGGATTCTATTAAAAAATGTATTAAACCAATCTTACTTATTCTTCCAGAGATTTTAAATGCTACTAAGCACAATTCTGATTCAGTGGGATGACCTCATTTGACGTTTCGCAGTTATTCTTTATACTAAACAATTAGATAATTATACCTTGTAGAAACCTCTGACCAACTAAACTTGCCTGATAAGTACTAATAATAACACACATTTTATTATATTACTGTGAATAGTATGTTATCAAATCGACTATATTCATTCGATGCTTTAGACTTCAGTTAGACCATAGGCATCGCTGTCTTTACGTATCATAATATAGATGGCCATAAGATCCATCAATATCAATTTAGTTTGACATAATTCAGATTTGTTGATGTAAACCAATTTATAGCAGAATACAGCAAGATTGCTGAAGTTTCACAACAAAAACTGAGTCTTATTCCTGGAATTTACTATATTATTTCTAAGATGCACTTTACTAAGTTGAGTTTTTGCACTTATGGGAAAAAAACAACAGAAAATAAAAAATAATATTGTCAGTGGCAGACCTTTTACCCAGATTTGATAAGGCAATTGAAAATTTACAAGGTCACAATTTCAATAAATCAAAGCTGCAAGATGATGTCTTTAGTATTAAAGTGGAGTATGAGGATGCACATTAATAATCCTTTTCATAAACAGATTTCGTCAAATCTACTTTTTGTAGCGTTGCCCACAAAAGTCTGTGACCATTGCATGTGTAGTGTGAGATGAGGTAAGTATATTTATTTATAAATGTGTTATATCTCACCTGGAAAGTAGCTCCCTGAGCCTACTTCGGCGTTCGGCTGGCCCTTCCCCAAACAAGCAGATGGGTTCTCCAAGTTGACGTAGATTCCTCTTGACCTCAGAGTCATCTGTCGAAACATTCACCTGCCTCGCTTTTTTCCGCCTCTCGAACTCCTCTAGAAGAGCTTGCTTATCCCGTGATATTTCATCCTCCAATTCCATATACTCTACAACACCAACATCAAAATACATTTATGAATTTCGAAGACATTTAAGTCATAAAGTAATAAAGTATCGAAAGTAATAAAATCACAAGACCAACTAGCACTTGAATAGAAGTGCCCATTTTTGTCTGGTCTGAATGGCTATTGGAATTTAGTGTTCTGGATTAACACTGATTTTTGTTTGAGTGAATAAAGACTAAACCAAAGATTTATTGTACTGTTGTGAAGGTGATGTTTTGGTTGATATCCATACTACCACATGAATACTGAATAAAAACTACTTGAAATCGACACAATCAGTTTCGGTTGTTACACCATTATCAATCTTCAAATTAGTTTCTAAAAATGTTTCAATAAATTACTGGTTCAAATAGTTTCTATTCAAACCATGTAATTCTTGATACAGAAATAAAATAATAGTACGCAGAAGTAGTTACTAAATAGTTGATACAAAAACTAAGTCTGACTGATTTTAGTGAAAAATATTTCATTCACTCGCAGCGACTGAATTGAATGAACGTGAGCCCCAGGCTAAAATTTAAAAACCAGGAGCCATCTGGGGGTGGAATACCTGTTGAGTAGTATAGTAGCGTAGACACTTGACTAGACATCAACTTTATGCCGCATCTACATGTTGGCCCAGTCGCTGGCCCAGCCTGCTCCAGCCTGGTAATTCAACGAAGGCCAGTGAAGGCCAGCGCTAGCAAACCACTCACTCATCCACACATTGGCGCTGGCCAACATTGGCCTGCACTGGGCCAACATGTAGATGCGACATTAGGGTAGGACACACAGGCAGGCAGCTAAGAGCTGCATCAATTTTGCAGCAATTACAGCCGCAGCAGAACATCGGTTTTTATACATAAGGAAGTTCAGCTATTTGCATCGTATTTGACCACCTTCCATTCTATTATGATGGCGTTTTTTGGCATAGCATTCTGCTGCAAAAATTCAATTGTGATGAGTAGTTGTTTATTCGGTTTTTTGTTTAAATTTTATCAATCAGGAAAATTCAAAATTTCTGTTCAAAGTTATTTTGAAGTAAGACTTATGTGTGAATCATATAAGCTCAACCTAACATTTATACTTTAATTTAAATTGGGGTAAATTTGTTACCGTCATGGGTGTGCACATTTCCAGGCATGCCAGAGGCATCACCAGCGGGACTGCCAGGACTGTTGCTGCTCTCTTCCAACTGAGAACCGCCGGAAGCAGCAATGGCTGCCAGGCGCTGTCTCTCTTGTTCTTCAAGCGAGCCATAATGAATCGTTTTTTGTTTCTTCACATACAGCACTTCTTCGTCGTCAGACATTGTTTTTCAATATCTGAAACAAAAAATATGATTAATTGAGAATAATATCTGCTCGATTATTACAATAAAGTGGCGTATATAGAATATATTTTTGACGGGGCCAAGGTTAATGTTAGGTTAAGTGATTTCACATACATAATAATACTCATAATACTTAATATCAGCATTGCTACTAATATTCAAAGGGCAATTTGCGCTGAACGTCCTTTTTACTTTGCCGTCAAAAATTCAAATTACTGCACTTTTTATCTATAATTACAGTACTGATTTTTCTTCATATTCATTATTTCGGGGGGGGGGGGTCTGCTAACCCTTATATACGCCCCAATACTGGCATCAATACTGAACAAATTTAGAAGTCGATATATGAAACCAGTATTTTGAGGATAAATCATTTTAAAATGAAAAAGCTTATTTAGAAAGAATTAGTGCTATGCAAACTAAAATACTGATTCAAGAATATAATGCCATGAGCATTGATAAATGGTGTAAGAATAAACATAATTTAGCGCAGAATTAGTAAAATCTAATGTCTGTTGGTTGATAAAATATTATAGGTAACACAACATAACTTGAGTTTGTGAGACTGGTTTGCCTTTTGAATGCTTGCTACTGTTGAGACTAAATTTAGAGACTAAGAGACTACCATTGAGACTAAACGTTACGATACATAATTATAGAATCTTCGAAAAATTAATTCCAGAATCTTTTTACGCTGATTAGATACCGGTAATGTAAGTGCCAGAGACCTAAAACTCGAGATTTATTTATCACTGACATTTATTACCGTATTCAAGCATTATTAACAAATAATAGTAAAAATTTCTACTCCACCAGAGTAAAACAGTGGCTAGAGTGTCGTTTAGTGACCTACCAAACTTGAGTCAAATATTCGGTAGCAGAATGTCATTTGGATGCTACAAAACTTAGCCACCTTTATTCATTACTATTTTAAATATATTTTTTCATTGATTTCGATTTTGTAACAATAGAGGTTATTTACTTACTTGATATTTGAGGTCGTTGCCTAGGACTGGAATTTCTAGATAGGGAGTGTCGGAATTCTGTGATCACAGTAGTAAAACCTACATGGTCATTCACGCTGTGGAGATGCTTGACTCCCAAAAAGAGGATCCTCGTAAAAATCCTGCAGTTAGTAAAGTGGCTTTTCCAGAAGTTTATTTTTCACTGTGGTAGGTTCCGGTTCGTAGTGTTCTGGTGGGTATGAGGGGGTTCCAGGAAGGAAAATATTTTCTAATTTAGCCTCTAAAAGGGTGTTTTAGAGCGATTTGGGAGCAAGAAAAAAAAATCAGAAACTAAAGTAAACTAAATTGACTTGTGGCCAATGATTGTTAAGTACCGTATAGTAATTCTGTCATCAAAATAGCTCAAGCTTACAAAATCGAAGCAAACGGAAATATGGCTTTATGTAAGTTCACTGGTTCACTAATCAGCACTTACACTAACATGAGTTTTATGTTATAATGTTTTAGCCTATTTGTAGCCTATGTTTTAATGTGTTTTAATGTTTTAGCCTATAATGTTTTATGTTATCAACATTGGACCACCATTGGACCCTTAGCACAGGAAGTAGGGGTGGGAAGTTTTGATACGTATACCTCCTTACTACCCTAAACAGAACTGCGGGGTAAAAAATTGTTTTCAAAACTTTTCATAACATTTCCTAGACTGGACTACTGTATAGTGAGGTCCACGTTAGGCATTCGATTAACATTGGTGTTGCTTTCCTTGTCAATCATTCGACAAAGCAGATAGGGCTATCCTTTTCTAGCTCCGCAACGTTGCCAGATTGTTATCTGATGAACGAAATATCCCAAATATCAACTTTGATATAGATAGCCCTGGAAGTAAGTAACAAAATATTCTATCTCAATTATGAGAATTTATAATTGAATGATAAAAAATATAAGATATTTTATCGTTATAATATCATGGAAGACAGTGAATGGAGAAGGCAAGGCAGAGAATTAACAAAGATGTTCTTGTTACTTGTATTTGCCCTCCTGACAGTCTGAAGGCTGGGGAGTCGTCATTATTTTTCACGGCAGGTGAGGTGATTTCCTCCATGAGCATGTCGTATATGTTGAAATGTATGCTCTTCAACATACTCTGATACTGCATAGTAGGGTCGGGCCAATAGGTATGACTTTAGGCCTCTGGCAAATGCTGCCTCGTCATCCATGTCCTTCAGGTCACGCGGCAGTAAATTGAAAAAGTATGATCCTGCATATGTTGGTGAGCAGCTGTATTTCTTCAGTCTATGTTCTGGCAAGTCAAGATTCTTGCTTCGAAGGTCATAGCAGTGTTTTTCCTGTCTTGTGGTGGGTCGATGTCAAACGAGGCAAACGACAGAAGAGTCCTGCGACAGTCGAGACCAGCGACGGTAGAGACCGGCGACATTCGAGGCCAGCGACGGTAGAGGACTCCTAAAAAAGTGGCCTCAAATGTCGCCTGCGTTAGGCGACAGTTGAGGCCACTCTAATTTTTGTACAGCCCCGACAGTCGAGACCTGCGACGGCAGAGGACTCCTGAAAAAGTGGCCTCAAATGTCGCCTGCGTTAGGCGGCAGTTGAGGCCACTCTAATTTTCGTACACTCCCGACAGTCGAGGCCAACGACCGTAGAGGACTGTTTTGTAAAACAGTCCTCTACGGTCTTAGGTCTCGAATGTCGTCGGTCTCGACTGTCGCGCCCCCTCAAAAACACAGTTAAAAATATTTTTAAGGAAGAATGTTTATGTAAAGTTGTTGATTTTTCAAATCAACTTCCTAGATTATATAAAAAGGTAAATTTGTTCATCACTCTAAGCTTCATACTACTGTATATAACCTTTTTCTATTCTCTGAAGCTTATTAATTTTGTAACTTTTTAATTCTTTATAACTTTAAATTCGTGTAACTTTGAAAGTTCAGCATGTAGAATAAAGATACCAGCATCTTACCTTCTTCCAATTGAGTTTCGTCAACAAAGGTGGTCAAGTCATATACATTCCAGTACTTGGATGATGGTCCCTAAACATATTTTCAAGTAATGGGAATCCATTACTACTGCATTATGCCTCCTTCATTGACAAATCTAAATATTTATCTATCTTCTATCCATCTATAAGACGAGATGGTGTCTGTCTTTCTGTCTGTTTGTATGTGAGCTCATCACGCTTGAAATACTTGACTGATTAAGCAGTAATTCTTCACAAAGATGATCGTTCTGAAAATCCTTCAAGGATAAGCACTATCTACCTTCAAAGTTCATATGCTTTTTTTATGAAGGAAGTTTCCATTATTTAGTTTTTGAACAAATCAGAAGTTATAATCATTATAAAATGTATTTTGTCTGGAATCGCAGTAGGATGTGTCCTCAACTGTCGCCTGCTGCAAGCGAGTCTCTAATTTTTGTACAGGCCCGACAGTCGAGACCAGCGACATTCGAGGCCAGCGACGGTAGAGAACTCCTGAAAAAGTGGCCTCAAATGTCGCCTGCGTTAGGCGACAGTTGAGGCCACTCTAATTTTTGTACAGCCCCGACAGTCGAGACCTACGACGGGAGAGGACTCCTGAAAAAGTGGCCTCAAATGTCGCCTGCGTTAGGCGACAGTTGAGGCCACTCTAATTTTCGTACACTCCCGACAGTCGAGGCCTACGACCGTAGAGGACTGTAAAACAGTCCTCTACGGTCGTAGGCCTCGAATGTCGTCGGTCTCGACTGTCGCGTCCCCCTTGTGGTTAGGCCTTTCCTCTTAACCAGATTTATTGTTTCTAGCAGGTACAATGAGAATACTGTATTTTACTCTCCACAAATAGCTAATTGTTTACAGTGCTTCATCATGTTTTTCTCCAATACCGTTCTCAAGGCCCACTTTTGTTTTCTCAGGACTCTGTCAAGGTGTGTCTGGGATGCCGATCCCCAGGCAACAATACCGTACCTTAAATGTGAGGCAAAGAGTGAGTGGTATGCAATGAATGATGTACTTTTCTCTGATATGTTTCTGATTCTTCGTATAATATACACGGCAGATGATAACCTCTTGCATAACAGCTCTATATGTTTTCTCCATGTTAAGTGACAGTCAATTGTTATCCCCAGGAATCTTGTACAGTCTGCCATCATTGAGTCATCATTTGTTTGTCTCTCATCCGGGTTGTTTTTGATTGGAGTGAATCTGATGTGGATTGTCTTCTTCCTATTAATGGTCAGCTTCAGTCTATTGCATGTATCTGTGGCCTCTTCCAGTGCTGTCTCGACAATTATGTGTGGATCTTGAAGTTTCTGCGATGGTATCAAGATAGTGGTATCATCGGCAAACAATATGCAGCTGTTTCTGTTGTCAATTTCCTTGGGAAGGTCATTGATGTAGACAAGGAACAGCAGTGGCCCAAGGATGGATCTATCTTTTTCCAATGTTATTATAACGAGGATATCACAATAATAGGCATGTATTACATTCAGCCATTAGTTTAAGTTTACATTTGCAACAACACGTGGGTTGTTGAGTGTCCGAGAAAATTGGGGAGGCATTAGATCTTATTGATCTCATTACACTAAGGTAGCAAGCCAGGTCGCCAGTTAATTCTGGAGATCCGGCTGACGACCACTTAGGTTGCGAATCTTAATAATTTACTGGTGTCCCAGCGAGCATTACAGTCCCGGAGACTCTTAACTTGATTTCTGAACCGATTTATCTATTTCAAAGCATCAAGACGCTACTATGCTAAGCAACAACATTCCATCATTCATCTGAGTTGTATTTAGATATTAGAGTCAACCGTAGCTTACGTAACTATTGAGTAGGCCATGAGACAACCAACCATCATGGCAAATATTCTACCTCCGCCCACGCCCGCACCAAACAACTTGGAATCTTCTCATCAGTCCAATACTGTACATTAAGCTGTTAAGCTAATGGTTGGGTCTCTGGTGATCAGCAACCCACTGGCACTGGCTGAATATAAAGTCAACACAGAATTACAAATTTATGTATGCATTTACTGCTTATGACTAAATGAAATTGAATTCGACACAAGGCTTTCGACACAGTGGACCATGAACTCTTGCTAAATAAAATTGAAATTATCGGTTTTAGAGGCATAGTTTTGAAAATTTTTAGGTCATACTTAAACTTAAGGTCACAAGCCGTAAAAATTGATGATACAATTAGCAACGATAGGAGAGTTGAAGCTGGGATTCCACAAGGAACAGTGCTTGGCCCAATTCTATTCCTAATTTATATTAATGATTTATTAAATATTGATCTAGACTGTGGCTCTCTCTACTCTTTTGCGGATGACACTGTAGCTCTGTTTCATGGAAATTCATGGATGGAAACATTTAAGAAAGCAAATAGTGGTATAGCAAAGATAAAAAATTGGTGTGACCACAATAAATTATGTATAAATAAAGATAAAACTGTGGTTCTACCCTTTTACCTCACAATGGCTGGTAAGCCCTCTGAGGAGTACCAACTTAAAATAATTATTCATAAACCTGACTGTAATCAGTCTTATTGCCAGTGTGTTCCTCTCTTTGTTCATGATTCTGTAAAATACCTAGGCATCATGATAGATTCTCGACTGAGGTGGGAGCCACATATTTCTTATGTTTGCAATAGATTAAGGAAAACATTTTATAAGTTTGTTCAATTGAGAAATATTCTTCCATTGTACCAGTTGAGGATGGTATTCCTTGCCCTAATCTCTTCTGTAATTGAATACGGCATTGTTGGATGGGGAGGTTGTGGATCTTCCATCTTACAACCCCTTATTTTGCAATATAAGAAAATTGTAAAAATATGTCTGAATAGACCAGTTAGATATCCCACTAACCTAATCTATATAGAATTCAAAGTTCTAAGCCCTGAGGATTTATATAAATTGAACTTATTAAAATATGTATTTGAACGACCATTAGATTTTCCAGTGACTCCTGAACATGGATATACAACTCGTGGTCAAGCCAGAGAGAAACTGTATGAGCCGAGATGTGTAACTGCATCTGCGGCTGGTCATGCAGCCTTTCAGGGTCCTCGTTTATTTAATGTTTTACCTTTCGATATTTCTAGAGAGTCCTCCTTATCGATTTTCTGTAGAAGGTTAAGACTGTATTTATCGGCTTCATAAATTGTTTCGTTTCATTTTTTTCATTGAAATATGTTTAACTTTATTCTGTAAACTAGGCTATATAAACTAAGCATTGTAATCAATTTGTTTATTTTTGTGGAAGATGTGTATTTTTGTTTAGATTGCTTAATGGCATAAGATAATACTATTTATGTAAGTAGCTCTATATAGTACTTGAAGCAGCTGAATCGTTTTTTTTTATATATTTTCTGTAATTCATAAGACGAACCACTCCTCGACGCAGGCCTAGCCTAATGAGGAGTGCACTTGATATTTTTTATGTTTTATGCTTTGTAAAATTGTACAATGAAGTGAATAAAAGTGATTATTATTATATTATTAATTAATATAAAATGGAAGTACTGATACCGTACTAAAATGTAAATCAAAGTGAAATTTTAAGACATTACTGAATTATTGCAATAAATACTTGAATGGCAATACTTGAGAAGTAGGCCTATACAAGGAAAATAAGCTACAATTAATAATAAAGTGGATTAACTTACCTTGAAATGAATGAGAATCCACAAAAATTTAATTTAGATATGTTTTATAGAACATGCATTGCAGTAAATATTAATATTTTATACAAAGCAATCCATCCATTGTTTATTCACAAGAACATAAACATAACCTTTAACCTATGATTTCTCTATCTAGTATCTTGAATCTTCACGCGAATTCGATCGTTGTCGCGGCGTCAATCTCAGTGCCAGCTAGATATATTGGTTATAATAAATTTCCAGTGTAGATTAACTTGGATTTCTATTTATTATTCATAGATTACAATATAATCAAAATATTATTTTGATTTTTGAACATCAATTAATAATAGACTGATTGTGAAGTGAACAGCTAAATCTGTATATAAATAGGCAGTTGAATAAATTGAGAAATATTGCATCATTGTGAATGGGCCTTATCATCGCGCTCAGTTTTTAAAAGGAAAAGTCTAAACTTTCTGTATTTCCTTACATTTTTTAAATTAAAACAATAATTTCAGGTAACTGAAGCTCGTGTGGGATGTTAAATAATTTTGAAATTGAATATGATAGATTAATTCCAAATTTGAATTACAATTAGTGATTCAAAATAAATAGAAATATTTCTATAATATAGCCTATACCGTCATAACCGGGGTGGCTTTTTCACCCACTTTGAGGAAAAATATTCAAATCAATTTACAGTATCTCTTATCTGTTCTGTTATCCGTAAACTATGTTTAACATCGATAGCCGTAGCTCTAATCATTATTGAGATTCTACAATCGATATTTTGTTGAATCTCAATATTAGTTGAACTATCGGCATAAAACCAAACTGCTTGTTTTTCTTGTGATTCCGCTGTCGGAAAACTTTGTATTAGAAATCCTATTTCCAAAAGACCCATTTTATTGGAGATTACATTCAATTTTTGCCCTTTTATTACTTGTATTTCAATTATTATAAATTGAAACATTGGATAACAAGTATAATTCCAAAAAAATACAGGTGACTCTGATATTATTTGAATGTACATTTCAATATAATCATACTCAACTCAACAATATAGATTGACTTTTGTAAAGTAATTGCTATGTAGAGGTCCAAGTTCAATAGGCTTATTATATAGCCATATAGTGCATTCTGGTGACGTCAGCACAGGTAGGGCTCCTACACCAATAAAAATTTGTTGATTTCAGCTGATCTATATCAGCTAGTGTTTTTATTGGTGTAGGAGCCCTACCTGTGCTGACGTTACCATCAACCACCTGTCTTGCACTATGGCTTTGTTTACGGAGGTAGTGATCTGATCTGATATTTGTTCTGAGTTTCAGAATAAGAAAAGCAATAACTGTGAAACTGCTGTATTTATACACTAGTAGTTCTGCAAACAGTAGACCTCCCTCATGAATAGCCTACAACTTTCAAACTAATGAGAAGGGCCATTAAGAAAGTACAGTATATTGTGAAGATTTATCCATGTCATCTATTACTTTCTCCATTGATAGTGCTAAAGACATTGTTTCCAGGGACACCGGATTCATAAATGACTCTCAAGGATGTACCTTCATATCGTCCCCATATTTACAATATTACAAATTTTCTAACAATTAATTATAAGAAATCGGTCAACTGACAGAAAAATGGAATATGCAGTAGGCAATTTAGACGATGAATCGTCTCACAGACGATAGTGAGATGGAAAATGATTCTAAATAAGATGGGTTTGTTGGTGACAATGACAGGAGGTTGCTAATTGACCGACCGAAGCAAAGCTAAGGTCTTAGTTTCGACTCGATCGGCTTTTGTCTGTTTGTTTGTACCGCAGCTATTGTCCGATTTGGATGAAATTTGGTATGCAAGTTTTTTTAAAACAAGGCGCAGAAACGTATGTGTAACGATTTTTGGTAAGACCTCCGGTTTTTTGTAATCACACCGTGGGACCCAGGTTCAAATCTCGTACCGTCCAGATTCTTTTTGCAGACGATACTAATAATTGTTTTATCTTATTCTAATAATATATCATTATAAAATTATAATTAATTATGACTATATAGAATAATTAAATTGAATCATCTTATTATTATTAAATTAATTTATCATATTAATTGGATAAATTATTTTTAAAAAATGTTTAATATCAATACATGAATAACTATTATTATCTATGTAGCAGATAACTCAACTATTTTAGCTGTAGACAATAATAATTATTATAACATCATAAACATTTCTTTAATCTCCAACTTCTTTTATTCATAACTATCAGTTATTATTTTAATTATTTTTTAACTGAATTTTCAGTTTATCAGGTACAATAACTATTGTATTGTATGCATTTTTGTGTCGCTCAACAGTGTCAAGTCTTAATTGTTTTCCTTTTGGTATGAGATCGAAACCGATTTGTGAGCATTAACATTCTGCATAGGCATAACAAGCCATAACTTTGGATACACTTTCCATTAAAAACATCATTAGCAACCTCCTGTCATTGTCACCAACAAACCCATCTTATTTAGAATCATTTTCCATCTCACCATCGTCTGTGAGACGATTCATAATCTAAATTGCCTACTGCATATTCCACTTTTCCGTCAGTTGACCGATTTCTTATAATTATTAGAAAAGTTGTAATATATAATTATATTGTGAATATGGAGACGATATAAAGGTACCTCCTTGATAAGTCCGGTGTCCCTGCAAACAGTGTCTCTAGCACTTTCAATGGAGAAAATAATAGATGACATGGCTAAATCTTCACAATATAGGCTACTGTACTTACTGGCCCTTCTCATTAGATTGAGAGTTGTATTCATGAGCGAGGTTTACTGTTCGCAGAACTACTAGTAATATTTTTCATGAAAAGTGGATTCAATGTTATGGCGGCTTATTATGCCTATGCAGTATGTTTATGCTCACAAGTCGGTTTCCGATCTCATACTAAAACGAAAACAAGAGCTAAGCTGTGATGTCCCCGGTCGGTTCGGTAGGTCTAGAAACTATTCATCTATGAAACAGGGAAATATCGTGTTAAAAAGGGAAGAAGAAATGGGTGAAATCAAGTGAGAAGTTTTCTTCAATTAATGAATACAGTACCTATGATTTGGAGCGGCTCAGACGTTTTAAGGTTCACCGCTGACAACTCTTGTCCTCTATCGATAGCATTCCAACGATACCATTCATTCAATACATCACATTTTAGAGCGGCACAATTTATATTAAAACCTGAGGTCTTATCAAAAATCGTTACACATAGGTTTCTGCGCCTTGTTTCAAAGAACTTGTATACCAAATTTCATCTAAATCGGACAATAACTGCGACTGTAACTGCGGTACAAACAAACAAAAGCCGATCGAGTCGAAACTAAGACCTCAGCTTCGCTTCGGTCAATTATAGGAATAGGAATCAATAAATCAATTACAGTTTATTAATCCTTATTATTGAACATGGAATGGTATAGAGAATACCATATTGCTTATAAATCTTACACTAAAATCTACTAATTATTTTATGCGAGTGACACACTAGTACTGTATTACTATATACCTAAAATAAGTTGAGGCTTGGCCCAGCAACAGAAAAAATAGGAGCGTTTCCAAACTGTGTTACATTCTCAAAATTGCATTTCTCAAATTTCTAATTTAACCATAATTATAACTGTATGTAGAATATCATCCCCGATATTCTCTAAAAATGTTCCATGGTTGAAGGAAAAAAACGAAATAACATTTTTTAATTAAATTGAAACTTTGTGAAAATATGTTTTTCTTTTGAATATCACTTCTTCCATAATTATTATGGGATTTCGTAATAAGTAAGATTTTTACATCAAAATAACGGAGAGAAATGAGTTCTCTTCTCTATTCTAGATCACTTTCATCAGACCTGAAGTTATTTTTTAATTATTGATTATGTTCGTCAATATCGAGACATTTTGTGCAGAGAACATGAAATTTTCGACATGCTAGAAATTTCATTGTTCAATAGATAAAGTGGGTGGTGAAAGCGAAAAAGTTTCTCAAAAACAATTGAAATCATTCTTCTAATAATTTATTGTCAAAAGAAGTTCATGATGCTATCAATAGTTGGGATCAACAATAATATGACAGAACGCTTGAGAGTCACTGACTGCAAGCCACATGATTATGAACGGTAAAAATGACAACCCTGTCTCGAATAATCCATGCAATGTAGCCTGGCAGCCTTTCTAATGGCAATTAGCTACTTGCAGTTGTAATATTCAAGTCTTGTATAGTCATGTTCTAATATTCATATCTTGAGAATAATAATTGTGAATCGCTAGCCTCCAGCATACAATTTAGCACACAATGCAGCCGCTCTCCTAATTTTGAAATTCCTCAGAGAACAAAATTTGATCTAACGACTACTTTTAAAAATTGAAAAAATAATTTCAATTACTTCTGAGAAACTTTCTGGCTTTCACAAACACTTACCTTTTGAAACAAAAAAAAAAAAAAGATTCTAGCATGTCGAAAATTTCAATGTTCTCTGCTAAAAAGGTCTCGACATTGACGATTATTTTAATGTGAAATTCTTTCTATTGAGAAATCCCATAATAATTCTAAGGGAAATGATATTCAAAAGGAAACCATATTTTCAATTTCATGAAAAATAATTTTCTTCAACCCTGGAACTTAGCACTACTGTAATATCGGGGATGATATTCTACATACAATTCCGTGGTTATATCCGAAATTTGAGAAAGCTGCAATTCTACACAATCGCTACACTTCATTTCCTCGGATGGAGGGACAAGTTTCAACTTATTTTATATGAAAAATGTCCATGCCACATTTCTTCTCGACGTCCGTTCTGTGAGTGTGAATTGGACCTTAGAGGTCACATTTTTATAGTACGGTATAGAAAAGGTTCATACTATTTTTCAAGTTTAGTTCCATAAGCCTTGCAGCAAATGATTGACAATTCGTTCTGTAAAAGTTTTTGTCCGAGTTTCTACATTAAACAGGGGTGTCATTAGCATTGAGTGATACGACTTTTGACGTTTGAGGGGATTTTATAAAGCATGTATTGTCAAGGCTTCTAAAATAAAGATTTCACTTTATTAGTAATGACTTTGGGTGAGAGAGAGAGACTCAACAAAAAGCAATCGACATTTTATAAATAAATTTATGACTAATTTTAATAATTCTTACAATATGAAAAACAGCAACTGGTATAGAATGTTAATAGTATGCTATGGAACACTTATCATTCTACTTCAGTAATATGACAGTTTGATATCATTATTAATTGGGAATAAACATTGATAAAAAACATCAGTTCAAAGTATCACTTTTTTATAAAATTTTTGTCACATGGCTACCACTCATGAAACACACAAAATAGCCGGTATTGAACTTTAATAGTTATTGTAACACAACGTCGAGTATTGAACTTGGATTATGATTCATAGTAGAATTGAATAATTTAATTTCAAACCTTGATAGAAACACTCATTTCCTAGAATAAGTTTCGATAAAATGAGCGTCATTCGAAAGAGAAAACTATATTATCAAAATATATCAGTATTTGGGTAGAATGACAATACAGTTCACTATTTTTTAACACCCTGTGGAGGCATTGGACCGAGTAACGGAGGTCTCATTGGCCCAGGTCCCATGGGTCCCATAGGTCCCATTGGTACCGGCATAGGGCCCATCATTGGTGGTCGCATACCCATCATGGGCGGCATGGGGCCAGGGGGCCCCATCATCATTGGAGGGCCCATTCCAGGGGGCATGCTAGGTGGCCCAAGCATGGGGCCAGGGGGGCCCGGTTGAGGGGGTCCGGGTCGAGGTGGCATGCCTTGTAGATTGGCCGGGGGAGGTATCGCCACTCCGCCACCCTTGTTAGCACTAGCGAAGGGGTTTGTTGGGATTTTGCCAGCCTTGAATGCGGCCGTGGTCGCGTCGATTAGATGCTGAGCTTGCTCCTCCATCCATTTCTGATAATAGAACTTGACGTTGTCCTTGTGCTTTCTGCCTTGGCAATGTGTCTTGCGGACTGATGGCGAGTCATGGGTAAGATACGTGTCACAGTAGTCGCAATAATACTTCGGCATTGTTCAATCTGAAACAAAAGTCAACAACTACTTACTAATTTTACAATTAAAATCAAATAAACTTACAAAACTATAGTCAAATTTTAACTGTCAAAATTTCGTCAAAGTCAACAAATGATAAAATTTTATTTATTTGCATAAATACAAACATGGAGACAACAGGTTAAACCCTTATATGTCTCATTGAAACATTACAACATTTTTCATTAAACAATTAGATTTAAAATAAACAACAAGCTGAGAATAAAACAAGAGTAAAATAAGATAAGAACAAAATAAATTATATAACAAAAAAGCGCCTATCTTATATTCATTGCTGAAACTACTTTCCAAGAGAAAATATGAGAGGTTGGAATATAATTATGCACTTAAAATATCTTAGAAAGAACAAAGAATCATGTGGGCACTGAGAAGAGAAAAGTCACAAAAAAGAAAGAAAGAAAAATGTCATACGGAAACCTGGCCACAAATATCTATCCTAAATTAAGCCCTTCAGAGTGTTGCGGAATCTGCCACGAGAGCACCCAAAGACGTCTAGGCGCCCAGAAAAGAGATTGAAAAGCCTCTGGATTCTATTAATTGGAGAGTTATAATGACTTTCTGTTCTGGAGCGTGTTACAAGAAAAGAGAATGACGAACGACGAGCTATGGATGAAATGTAGATATTAAGTTTAGAAAGTAAATAAGCAGAATCTATTTCATTGTTTAGTAAATTGTAAAGGAAAATAAGGGATCTGACATCTCTCCTTGATTTCAAAGTTTCAATTCCAAATATACACCTCAGCGTATCAGTTGGGAAATCAAATGGACAATAGACAGTAAACTTCTTGTAATACATATATCTCAGAAATTTGTTTTGTAAATGCTCCAGAATGAGAATTTGGCCATTGCAATATGGACTCCAGATCTCAGAGGCATATTCTAGGAGATTTCTAACTAGTGACTTGTATAAGAATAAGAGAGGGGCAACATCACTAAATGTTGAGCATGTCCTTAAGATGAAACCCATCTGCTGATTAGCCCTACTGCATATGAAGTCCACATGACAATTAAAAGTAAAATCACTGGTAAACACTACACCGAGATCCCTGAAAGTTTTCATCTCTCCCAAAGGGGTGCCACTAATATTATATATATATTCAAAAGGAGCCAACTGTCGAGTGAAGCTAATAACTTTGCACTTGGCCACATTTATTTTCAGTTTATTAGTTTCACACCAGACTAATGAACTATCAACATCCCTCTGAAGGTTAATGCAATCATTGACATTCTTTATTTCTCTGAATAGTTTAACATCGTCAGCGTACATGAGGAAAGAAGAATTTTTAATAAATGAAGGAAGATCGTTGATAAATAATAGAAAAAGTAGTGGCCCAAGATTAGAGCCCTGTGGCACGCCAGATGAACAATAAAAGGAATCAGATTTATGATTATGTATCATAACATATTGCATTGCAATCTCAAATGCAAGTAACTCTCCAGAAGTTTGACTAAGTTATCACAGAAACCCATTACTCTGAGTTTATTAACCAGCAATCTGTGACTTATTGTATCAAATGCCTTAGAAAGGTCTGTGTCAACCCTTCCCCCACCGTCTAACACTGTGGACACTTCATTGCTGAATACCAGATTAGTTACAGTGGAGCGCCCTGGTAAGAAACCATGTTGCTCCTCTGCAACAGGTCTCTTGACCTGTCCAAATATAATTGCATGTAGTATTTTTTCAAAACTTTTGGAAAAACAGTTCAAAATAGATATAGGTCTGTAATTCCTTATGTCTGTTCTTTTCCCCGACTTGGAAACCGGGGTTATTTGAGCAATTTTTCCATTTTTAAGGGAATTTAGAAGTTTTTATAGCTAGATTGAAAATAAACTTTAGAGGTTCAAGAAGAACTGCTGCACAACCCTTAACAATAAATGTGGGAATAAATCAGGGCCTTCAGAGCAACCAGATTTTAATCCCGCTATAGCAGATAGGATCTCATCAGAAGAAACATCACTAATGCCTACACTCAATCCCAGGCCGCCAGACATCCCCGGACCAACCCCGCATGCATCAGGTGCAACAGGTGTATCAGCCTCATAAACAGACTCGAAGTAACGTGCAAATCCATCCACAATATGAGAACCAATGTAGGACTCCCCACTCAGCGTCATAGTCGACTCCACAAAGGATGTCTTTCTCTTGCAATTTACGTATCTCCAAAAGTTTCTCACGTTACTACACAGACCAGATTGAATGGAATGTATATTATAGTTATTATATGCTAAAGTAATTCTAGTCTTCAAGGAGGCTCTCAACGTTTTAAAAAGATTGTCGTGATGAGGTGAAACTTTCCTCTTCCTTGAACATTTAATCTTCATCTTTGGATCAGATACTATATCTGCAGAGAACCAAGGAGGATATTTAGGATTGTGCTCTTTCACTTTAATCTTCGGAATACAATCATCCAAGTGTGAGTACAGTATTTTGTGAAATTCATCCACAGCCAAGTCGACATCAACACAACCGAATAAAGAGTCCCAACAGCGGTCTCTTGATCCACAGTAGAGTTTAAGGTAGTCTCCCTTAGGATAATTATAACGAAATTCCTGGGTATCAGCTGAAGCATTATCAGTCCCAGAATCTGAATATGAGGCCTCAACAAATAATGCAGGATGATAGCCGTCTTCAGGGAGGAGGGAATCATCACTCCTGACAACTTCAACGTGGAAGTTACTTAATACAAGATCCTGAGTCCTACCCAAGTTATTCACAACTGAGTTATACAAATTTAGATCATAAAAATTCAAAAAATTATTTAGAATCCTAGCTCTAGATGTTCCCAAAGAAAGATCATAAGTGCAGGAGGTTATTTCTGGTAAATTAAAATCTCCAATAATCATTAAATTACCGTTAAGTAAATCGTGATTAGATTCAATATATTCTAAGTATTGGAGATAGGTATTCGACTGAATTGACGGAGGTAAATATACTGCATTTATGTGATAATATGTTGCATTTAACTTCAATTCAACTCCTACCGACTCATAATCATTATTAGCTACCGAAAGCTCATCACATGAATCAGCATGCAGTGATCTTTTAACCGCAATAAGTACACCCCCTCCCCTCAGACGACCACCACCATTACCCCTATCACTCCGATAAACACTATAGCGTTCATCAAAAACTCGGAGCTGGCAATACCATCATGCAACCAGGTTTCCGTTGAATTTTGAAGTGAATCTCACTATAGTATAATACAGAATGAGCAAACATTGGTGTAGCTGCTATAATTTGTGATGACCTTCATCTAAACACAGTCGGCTCAATGGTGGGCATAACAGGGGCGTCAGGAGAAAGCTATAGTTTGTGTAAAATAAGTTGAGACTTGACCCTGCATCCGAAGAAATTGTTGCCAAATCGTGTAAAATTGCAACTTTCTCAAATTTCCAATTCAACGTCAGAATTGGATGTAGAATATCATCCTCGATATCCTAGTAGTACTAAAAAAGCTTCAGGGTTGAAGGATTAAAAGGAAATTTAACTATTATGATAAAATTTGAAACATCGCGAAGATTTGTTTTTCTTTTGAATATTACTTCTCTCAGTATCACGGGGCGTCGTAATGCGTAATAATTTATATCAAATTAACGGGGAGAATGTCTCCTTTCTATTGGCGTCTGGATCATTTTTATCCGACTTATAGTTATTTTTTAATTAATGATTATGCTCGTCAATGTCGAGACATTTCGAGCAGAAAACATGAAATTTTCGACATGCTAGAAACTTTTTTGTTTCAAGAGATAAGTAGGTGGTGAAAGCGAGAAAGTTTCTCATAAATAATTGAAATTATTTTTCCAATTATTGTCAAACGTACTTGGAAGATCGTATTTTGGCCTCTCAGGAGTTTCAAAGTCAAGGAGAGCGGCTGAATGGTGTGCCACCATAAAATGCTATCAATAGCTGGGATCATCAAAAACAAAATACAGAACGATTGAAAAATTCAGCTACTGCAAGCCACATGATTATAAATGGTGAAAATGACAACATCACCTCGAATAATCCAAGCAGTGTTGTATTAAAGCCTTTCTAGAGGCAACCAGCTGCTTGTGTTTGAAATTGATTTATTTTCTTCTTCTTTTACAAAAATCTATATATATATATATAAGCGAAATGGCACCCACTCACTGACTCACTCACGTGAGTGTACGTGTGTGTGTGTGTGTCCTTTCTTCCTTCTTTAATTTATTCCTCTCTTTCTTCTTTTTTTCTTCTATCGAAATGATCTATGGATTTTGAACTGACGTTTCTTCCGTTTTCACTTTTCAGTTTTCTCTTTTTCTCATTGTATTATTTCACTGATGTACTGTGATGCACTTTCTTTCATTCGCTATTTGAAAATTTTATTATTTTGTAAATTGTTTTATTTTATCTTATAATCTTTGTTGTATAGTGTTTTAGTTTTACTTAGAATTGTATTGGAGGGTTAAGTGTAAGAGAGGGCCGGCTGCGCCCTAACTTCGCCCTCCTAGGTTTTTAATAAAGGCAGCTAATGAATCAATCAATCAATCAATCAATCACTCACTCGCAGAACTAAAAATCTACCGGACCAAAAACGTTCAAATTTGGTAGGTATGTTCAGTTGGCCCTTAAAGGTGCGTACAGATTTACGCGCCGCGAACATGAGCAATTCACTTCTATCAGCTGATGCCAAGCTTTTTATATCTGTATCTTACCGTTTCTGTGAAAATACAGATATAATCAGCTGATTAAAAGTGAATTGCTCATGTTCGCGGCGCGTATATCTGTACGCACCTTTAGAGGCGCACTAAGAAATCTTTCAGCGATATTTCAACTCTAAGGGTGGTTTTTGAGGGTTTAAAGTTCGTCTTTTAGCATGTATATTCTTCTTATCCCAATATCTTAAAATTATAATTTAAATGTCCATACCATATGTTAATATAGAACTATAATCTAGAGAGAGTACCTCTTCGGAACAGTTGTTCTGGTAACTAAGTTAAAAATGTTGTCAGTTTGGCATTAAGTTGAAGATTGAAATGCATTTATCCAGTACCTCCTAAATACCTATTTAGGAGGTCCTGATTTATCGCAGAAAAATTGATTGGGTACTGCTACTTCAATCAGAGCTATTCCTGGGAATATTATATTAATAGCCGTCAGGCTCGCTTCGCTCGCCATATCCGTTTAGCCAGACGTTTAGTCTGGACCCCCGACTGGATCGTCCTAACATATGATGAAAATATGACATAACATTTCAAATTTGGTAGGTGTGTTCAGTGTTCAATAAGAACGGATTTGGAAAAAATTCCAAATACGCCCGAAATCTGCGTTTTTTAGCGTTTTCTCAGCTTTATCGAGAACAAATAAACAGAAAATGTTCAAATTTGCTACAGAAGCTCAGCTCGGGTGCAATAATGTTGTGTTAGAAGGAATTTGAAATAACGCCAAAGATACGCCCAAAATTAGCGTTTTCTCAGCTTTTCTGCGTTTCCTCACCTTTTTCAATAATTGATGGAATTATATATTTTTTTAAATCAGTACACAGGTTTAGCTGAGGTGGAAGAATTTTGTTCGCCAAAGATACGCCGATATAGTAACAGGTGTTTTTCGAGATCAAATTGACATAATACGTTCAAATTCGGTACAGAGGTTCCGCTGAGGTCTACATGCAGGCAAGCGAAGCGAGCCCGCTGATCTCATTTTTGGACGATCCAGTCGGGGGTCCTGGCTAGACGGATATGGCGAGCGAAGCGAGCCTGACGGCTAGTACAATATATATACAATATAAAATGTGAAGAAGGCTCCTCATATGGGCAAATGCCTGTGAGTGAGGAGCGAGTTCCAAATACAATTTAGTATTCTATACTTGTAAGAATGAAGACAAATCATAGAAAAGTAAAGATTTTAGCTTTTAGAATTAATGATAAATAACAAGCGACAAAATACCTATAATAAAATCTAAAATACCTATGAGTAGTATAATACAGTATCTTTTCAAGTAGGTAACTTACACTTTTCAGGCTTCGACGTAGATGGATGCCAACATGCACTCCGAAACACACACACACACATACAACTCATAATCTATTGAAATACGTAGACAAAACATAATCATCTAGTTCATTACAACTGATACTAGAGATCCACTCATCAACTTTTTTTTAAATGAACAATTCTTTTATTTACTGGGTTTTTTATATTTTCAGGTAATTGGGAAAAAGGATATAGATTTTATAATGTGATGATGACTGTGGAGGTGATTGTTTTTATTAAGCGAGGAACAACGGTACCGGTATTTAAAGCAGAACGGGTTTGATACGTGTGAGGGATACCCGTAAACAGAGTTGATTTGTGTTTAAAAATGTACATGATCAAGGCTTTAATATAAATTTGGCTGATATTGTTAACTTTGAATTCATTAAACAGGGTTTCGGTGGGGTAGCTTCTAGGCTTATTCAATGCTATTTTAATGATAAGTTTCTGTACAATAAGTAAAGGAGCAAGATTTGTCTTAAATGCACCCCCCCCCCAAGAAATTATTCCGTACTGCAGAAGTTATTGAATATAGGCATAATAGACGTGTTTAATTAATTTTGGGGTAAGAATCTGATTCAGGTTTGAAAAAATGTACATGAATTTCCTAACTTTATGTCTGACCTGTTGAATGTGTGAGTTCCATCTTAGTCTACTGTCAAAAATTACACCAAGATATTTACATTCCGACACACGCTCGATAGAAACACATTGGGAACAATCATTTGGAGTGCATTGGAGTGCATTTTTTTTTTTGAATTATGCATTCTCAAGCATTGATCAATTGGATCACCATCAGCTCTAATAGAAATAGGTAAGCATTTGGTTTAATTAGGTTCATGGTGAGTCTATTCTGGTCGAACCAACGCTTAACAAGAGTCAGACCCCGCTCAGCTCGTACCATACACCTCACCCCAGCTATCGCCCTCAAAGAGGAGTGCTGTGTCGTCCGCATATAGGAAGATGTGACCATTTTCAATCTTGACTTTACCCAAGTTGTTTATGTATATGAGAAACAGCAAGGGGCCAATTGTACTTCCCTGAATAACTCCAAATTCGCTGTTCCTATACTCACTCACCTGGTCAAGAATTGATACCACTTGGGATCGATTGCTGAAGTAACTCTCAAACCAAGTCAGAGCTTTTTCTTGGATGCCTAAGCATTTCATTTTTTCCAGAAAAATTTGCATATCAATATTGAATCAAAGGCTTTGGCCAAGTCGATAAAGAGTAAAGACCAAAAGCACCTTTTTGTTATTTTCGATTCCTTCATGCATTTTTTTGGTTAGGTGGAAAAGATCATCGTTAATATCCAATTTGACTTTCAAAAAGTACTTTGTTATCCACTAAATGTTTTTCAAGCTGTAACCTAACAGTTTTTTCAATTATTTTTGAGATAACATTAACAAGATTTATAGGTCTATAACTAACACATTGATTCTTTGGTCCAGCTTTTTAAATTGGAATGACTTTTCCAATTTTAAATGCTTCCGGAAAAATTCCGTTGCAAAAACTTAGATTAATTATAAAATGTTGTATGGGTTTTTTAAGAATGTCCACATTCCTCTTGATGATTGAGGCAGGTATATTATCTATTCCTGGAGCAGATCCCCCCTTAAGATCAAGAATTAAGTGGACCACCTCCTGAACAGAAATTTGTTTTAAATGGAAGTGTGCATCAACTCTGAAATCAAGATCATTGATTACTTCATCTGTTACATGGGGAACAGCTCTGGCGAGGTTGGCCCCCACGTTCACGTAGTAATTGTTGAGTTTATTGGCGGCTTGTAAGATATCAGTAAGCTCAATATTCTTATTCCCATCTAAAAAATTAGAGATAGGAAACCCCTCAACTTTCCTGTGTAAACCAGTGATTTCAGATATGCTTTTCCATAGTTTCTTATTACCGCGTGCATCTTCAATTTGATTTCGAAAATAGGTCTTTTTAGCATTTTTAATAAATTAGAAAGAACATTGCTGAAATTTTTTAACTCGTTTCTTAGAATAATGTTAAAAGGTTGTTTTTTTACTTTAATACTTAATTTATCTCGGTGTCTAGTTGATTTGATGAGTCCACTAGTTATCCAGGGTTTGACCTTGAAATTTTTTGAAGAAATATTCTTGATTTTAATTTAATAGATTGGGATAATATATTTTTCAATTTATTTATGAGGATATTACAACTAGCATTAACATCATTACTGTTCATTACAACTGACCAATCATCAGCAGATATGAGTTGAGATGCCAAATTTTCATCAATATATTTTATTTGTTGCACATTACGTACAATTTTAGTACTCTTGTCCATCTTTGAAAATTGGCAAACAATCAGATCATGATCTGTCAAGTCACATCTTAACACAGCAGACCTTACTGAATCTATGTTCTTACCATCTGTGAAAATGTGATCTAAACAACTAGCAGTCTGTGGAGTTACCCTAGTAGGCAAATCAATGCAACTTACAAAACCTTCCTTGTACATAACATCGAGATACCTCTGAGATATCTGATCCTGGTTTCCTGGAAGTATGCAGCAATTTATATCGCCCATAAGCCAATGAGATCGATCTTTACTTCTGTTAGCCAAATATAATCCAAGACTCTCTATGAAGGGCTCAAGCCCTGCCGAGGAACTTCTATACACAGCGAGCAAGCACAGCCTCTCACCACCGAAAGATATGTCTAATTTAATGCATATTGCACCATAGAGACCTACCTCCTCACGACTGACACCGAAGCATTTATTTACATACACAATCACACCATCATTTTGATTACGACTATTCTCATTCACAAAAACATCATACCCATCCATACTCACAGTTACACTCTTAGCATCCATCCATGTCTCCGTTAATACAATAATATCAAATATCTTACTATAATTATTATAATATTGTGAATTGAACGATTATTTATTTGAAATGGAAAGTAGAGATGTGTCGTTCGGTCATGACCCGTTCGAATTGAACGGGTCATTAAGGTGAACGAGTGATCCGGATCACATTTATTCAAAAAACCCGTTCATTTGACCCGTTCATCAACTGGGGTAAATCCCTGTTTTTACTGTCTTTACACATCAACTGTGGTGGAACCTTTTTTTTTTTGCTTGTTTATAGGAAAATTGAAGGGGTCGGGAGAAAAGAGTGCCAAGCATCATTTTTGTAGTTTTGAGATATCAGATGTTGAAAGTTTGACTAAATCCATAAATAATATGTTAGTGCAAACAACAAATCAAAGTTTTTTAATTTGAAGTTCATGTATCTATGCACTGTTTAAAGTGAAGATTGAGGTAAAAAACTCTATTATAAAAATTATATTTGTCATATAAAAAAATCTGTACTGAAAAATGTTGCTTGGCACTTTATTTGCCAAAAAAAACTACATAATATAAGATTATACCACCATGTATTAATGTTTTTTTTAAATGTTATATTAAGTACATCATTATTTTTAAATTCAATAAACAAAATATAAATGAAATTCCATGGTTTTGGGAAAAATAAAGGATTTTAAGAAGGAGCAAAAATGGTTGAGAACCCCTGTCCTACTCAATCATGATGTCTTCTTCTTGGTCTTCTCCTGCAGACTGTAGGCTGTTGTAATAGCCATGGTAAATAGGAGGAATATACGGCAACAAGGATTTGACATCATCTAACTTCTTCTTATTGATAATGTTTGGTGCATTCCTTTTCATGTGGAGTATTGAAGCAGAAGTCCTTCCACGTTTTTTCAGGTTCAACACTAGAAAATCTTCATTCATTTTGTGTTTGAGCTTCATCTCGGATGGTTTGCTGCTGTCAAATTTGAAACAAATAGCCTTCGAAAATCTGGGAAGAGTAACACCATCTGTGCAAAACTTATGTTTTGTGTTGAATAAGTTCTCTTGCAACTTAGTCAAGTCAAAAATATCCTCACTCATCAAACATGTTACAATGAACTTGTTTCTTGTTCCACATTTTGCTACGATCTCTCTCCATTGCTCAGGATTATACACATTTTGACAGTGCTTGGTATGATATTTCTCTATTATTGCAAAGTCTCGGTCCGATGGAAGAAAAGTATGGCCAGTTATCAGGAAGTAATGTTCTATTGACTCAAAACGTTTACTACGTACAAGATGTGACCAAAGTGACATAATGTTCCAATTTTTATTTTGACCACCGCAGTTGTCAGTAAATATTACCAACTTTTTTGCGTGGATATTAGCTACAGACAAGTACTTGATAATACAACTCCCTATCTCATCACTACCCCTTTTTCCAACTGTTTCGTCCCACATGAACATAAAGCCTTGTCCAGAACTGCAGTTGTGAATACCTACATTATAAGTCCACATTTTCCTGCAATAAAATGCAGGTCCACAAGACAGTTTTGGTGTAGGAAGGGTTTGTTGTAAATCAACAGTGATGACATGCACATCATTGGGTGTCTCTTTACTCATAGCTGTGTAATTTTTCAATTTTTCTCTGGCACTATCTGCCCTACGTAAATGGATTTCTTTCTCTAGTTTTGCTGTCTGTTTTTGCTCAGCACTAGCATTGGCATCATCAATGATAATCTGCAAACTATCACATTTACTGCATGTATCAGATTTTGGGAGTTTAAAGCCAATATTATACTTTTCACAAAATATTCTCCTATACTTATCCTCACTAACTTTGGGAAGATTGTTAACTTCACAAAAGTTCAGGTAATATTCATTGTACAAACTTCTTATTGTAATGTCACAACCCAAATATACCTTGTTAGGATTTTGTGCTCTACTATAGTGAGACTGGTACTTTGGTATTGCTTTAATGTGCTCATGTACACTATTTTCTGCTTCAGCTGAAACCTTGTGAGGTCTTGTATCATGGGTGCCTCTTTTGTCAGAAGATGGGGTAGATTTTTCAGAAACTATTTTTTTAATAATGTTGTTGATTCGACCTCTTGCATTTTGTAGACCATGAATGCTCATAAACGATTTTTTGCAAACTCTAAGAGATGAACCACTTTGAAGTTTGATCTTGAAAATGAAAGTGTTTTGTTTGTATGAGGCCTCAGGATTTTGACAATAACGACGTTTGATAGGAATTTTTTCTATACACCCAAAAAGATATGCATTTTGCATATTGAAATTTCCCATATCCCAAAATGCATTGAAGAGAACAAGTTTTTGGTCCTCAGTGACTTTCTCATGACATTTAAGGGGGCATTTGCACATCTCACCTAAAGTCCTGCCTGGTATATTCTTTCCTGACTTTGTCTGATATGCTCTTCCTTCATTCCGCCTTTTCTTTCTCAAATCAACTTGCTTCATGTGTGTTTTGCGTTTTCTTTTCCTTGGGCTTTTTACCGGAGTCAAAATTGGAGATCTTGATGAAACATTGGCAATGTGTTGTGGGCTTGGTGCTTGCAAATCTTCTACCTGTAAAAAATAAATAAATATTGATTGTAAATTATTTTTTAATGGCATCAAAATTATTAAATATTTTCGACTTAATAATATTATTATTAATATTATTATTATTATGTTAACAATACCTCTAAAAAAGCCTCTTGTTCAGAGTCAATTGCGGCCTCTGGAGTAGCATCTAGCCCAGCTTCTGGAGCAATCTCTTGCATAGGTTCCAAAAAGTAATCAGCTTCCTTGACACATTTCTGAAAAAGCAAACATATACCTACATTACTGTAGTCCGTTCATCTCATAATCATAATGTTTTTATTCAACAACTTGGATAGAATCAAGATTTTATTTTAAAACATCTACTCATGTGCTTGTTTACATAATAATGTTTTCTAAAAAAAACCTCTAGGCTATGCTATTATAGCCCAATATTATCAGTAAAACTCCACGATTTGAAAACATTTTGCAACTGTATCTTAAATTATGTTTTTTGAAAATGTTGTTTAACTAATCTTTGAACCTCGCCTTAGGCTTTTTAACCTTTAAACTAATGAATGGTTGTTGTCAAAGACTTGAAAAATGTTATTAATAACTATTTCATATTAAAAAATCGCAAAATTTTAGGGGTAATAAAATGCCAACCAACATTTCAAATATTTTTGGGGAAACAAAGTGCTAACCATCAAAAATGATTTATCGATTTATCTCTACCAGAAACGTTTTTTTAACATGGTTACACTTTATTCTGGTGTGAAATAACTGTTTAATAATTAAGTTGTGTTTTAAAGTAATATTAAACTGATATGCATGCACTTATAACACACGATGCTAACCTACAATGTTCATAGTTCTAGGTTAGGGTTAAAATAATGCTAAGCAACACTCACCTTAAAACCTGAAACGCCATTTTCCTCATCATTGGGAGAAAAGTCAGGATCACTATCAGTATTGTCTAGTTCTGCATACAAATCATCTACGTTTTCATAATAATCCTTCAGATTTCTGACACATTTCCTCTTCCTCTCCATTTTGTATATGATGCTTGGCACTTTCTTTCCCAAACAACATTAAACAAACAGTTGAGGAAATAGAATGCAATGTAAATTTAGAGCTATCTAGTGGCAATAATTGCAATCTGATCAGTGCTGCTTGTAGTTCATTTAGTCTACTACCAGATAGCACTGCTAGTTCAGTTCAGCCGAAAATGATGCTTGGCACTTTTTTCACCCGACCCCTTCAATTATAGAAAATTAACCGTTCAATTGAACGGGTCTTTTTGAACGGGTCGCGGCAGTGAACGTGAACGACTGACCCGAATCAGTAAAGTGATCCGAACTTCCCATCTCTAATGGAAAGGTATCAAAAATTAATCACAATTCAGCTGATAGAAATATCATATTTTCAAAATAAAAGTAGGTACCTAAAATAAATTATGTCATCTCTTGATGATAACACAGAATTATTAATCATTTGTATTTATTCTTTTTTGAATAAGGATTAATTTGTTCTTCAACTATGTTTTTTTTTATTTTAGATGTTATAAAGTAGGCCTAAATTTTCAATTAGCATAGAAACTATCACCGTATACTAGGAATATATAACCAAATTTGTTGTTTTATTTTTGGTCAAATAAACATCAATATAGAAAAAAGTATTGGAAATGTATGTAGAACAAAAAGGTTTCTTCAAATTAATTAATAGACTAAAAATGTTTGACTTACCTGTGAAATGGTATTTCATTTCCTTTAACATGCCCATTCTTGCATCCAAATGCAACACAATACATCAACATTTCTCGGTTGTATTTTTATTCAATTCTACGCATTTTACGACAAATACATCACACTATCAATATTTAAGAGAAAAGGTTGTGATCTAATACTGATAGCCCCAATACTCATTCAAATCCGTTTTTCAACTTTAAAAATGAAAAATCGTACTCAAGAGCTGCAACAACCTGCTTAAATGTATGAGTACGAGAGAGAAGGGAATCCCACACGGTAGGCCTGTCTCACTCACTCCGCCTTACACACTTTTGGCTGTAGCTTAGCATTGGACAGCCCGTTCCAGTTAGTATAGAGTTCACTGGCTCAAACAAACAAAAAAAAAACAAGAAAATCCACATAAAATATAAACTCATTACAAAATAAAAGTGTTTCTTTTTATATAAAAATTAAACCAATAGGTATCGTAATAGATACCGTAAGGTATAAAATGAATAATTAAAAAACAAATATAACCATAACAATGGTGGGAAAAATATAACAGATACCCATCTCTGACATAATTAAAACAGCATTAATCAGAATAGCTCAGTATATTGAAACGGAATCGATAACGTTATCCGGAATTAAATGTGAAAAATGTTACGGAATCCGAATGAATAATATTTATATATAAATTTGTAATATATTACTTACTGTACGTTGTGCAAAATAATTTTCGCAATGGAAAAAACGAAAAAAAAATATATATATACTGACCTGTTAACGAGATACCTCTAATACTTATAATTGAAAATTCTATCAAGAATAAGTTTCTATAGTAGTCCATGCAACATAACGGTAAGAAAGAGAAAATAGATTATCTCATTTCGAGAGCTGATAACGATAAAGAGAGCTTAGCAGCCGAAACTGCATTGAAAATACAAAATTCAACGAAATTGTAAGATAAGACCTCGTAGATACAATGCAACACGAAAAGTAAATTACGAACATTTTAAAAAAGGTATTAAGTATTACAATAGATAAAGAGGTAATAAAAACAAAATCGTACGATAAGTATTCATGCAACAAAAGACTGGAATTGCTATAGCAAGGATTGTAACCATCCACCAAGCTGAGTACCATGAAAAGAAAAAGCTGGGTGAAATCTAAATGAATTTAAGAGAAAAAAAATAAAATAGAAAATTAGAGTCATTCAATTATTGATTACTCACATCTACGTATAATGTAATGCTATCTTGAACTAGCTTACAGTTGAG
Organism: Nilaparvata lugens; assembly: GCF_014356525.2. Taxonomy (NCBI): domain Eukaryota; kingdom Metazoa; phylum Arthropoda; class Insecta; order Hemiptera; family Delphacidae; genus Nilaparvata; species Nilaparvata lugens. The sequence goes on from NC_052507.1 coordinate 46,879,003, forward strand.
TATTTTCGTTTTGAACGTCTTTTACACATCGTGCAATGAAACCACGTTCACCCTCTTTACATTTGACAAACACTTTTCCATCACGAATTCGCACAGAGAATAGTATATTCTGTTTTACACTTTGCCGAGCTGCGTTGAAAATGGTGCGTGTGTGATAGGTGAGATGATCGTTGAAACAGATTGGGGGGGAGGGGGGTAAGTTGTAAAAAACGCGCGCTTATAAAATCGCCTGTCCTGCAGTTACTATTCATAGTACAGCTTTGACTTTTTTCTCAATATTATGTACTTATAACTGGCTTTCAATGTGGTCCTCTACATTTTTGCGATAAACCGCATAGTTTTTCCGCAAAAAAATAAAATATCTCGAAAAATGTATTTTTTTATTATGGACTTTTTGTTATTTCTTGAATATTTAAGTCGTTAGCCGACTTAGAGGAAAAAGTTCCCAATAAACGTTGTAGGCCGTTTCTTCCTGAATTCAATGATATATATAGTTTGGGGGTTACGATCATAGATGCGGCGGTGGGAGGGGGATAAGTAGCACTGTTACGCTGCGGCGCGGTCCTCCCCCATGATTAATGCGCGTAGTGGCCTGTCTATCGCATCGCTCCTACTATTCTATGCATTCAAATTATGTATTTCAGAAACGCTATCTTATGTATTTTCGGTCGCTGAACACGATTTTTCAACTCTCAAGCCTCAATAATTGATAATTCTCATCATAATATACAAATTATGGTCAAAATTACAAACTTCATCTCATTCTGCAAGGAAACTAAGAAATGACTGTTTGAAATAAACGAAACTTGGGTTTCAAGAAATATATTAAGATAGAAAATGATCATATTTATATGTGTTTATGTTTTATTGTTTTTATTTTAAATTAATTTATTGTGATGCGCTTCAGGCTACATTATTAATTACACACTGGCCACGCTTACTTGATATAGTGGTCAGTTAATTTCCAAGAAATGTTTGTGGAATTTCTTAGTTCTTTATGGTGGAAATGGAATTCATCATCCATTCATTATAATAATAATTATGTATAATATGAAAATGTTAAACTTTCGTGAATCTTCAGTTTGTCGTGAACTTTCGAGAAAGTATATCCAATATAATAATAGATATGTGTCAAATCAAAATGAAATGAAAATTCAAATATTAATTTAAATTATTTCTAACAGTATTATTATAATGGTATTTCACTAACTTTTGATTGATTCATCCATTATGGTATCCCCGTTCAGACTGTTTTTAAATGGTAACAAGTTATTCAGTATCAAAATTTGGGAATTGGGAGTTTTGGGCCATGCCTGTTAATCTTTCCCAAACATATTTATATGATTTATAATTTAATCCACAAATGAATGAATGGATGTATACCTACACGTAGCTAACGTATGGATTATTCCTTTATAGATAATAGCATGTTACATTAATAAATCTCTGCCACAGATTTAAAAATCAAGTCTCGATGGTTTGGAGAGCACATTATTGGAGTGATTCTTTTACTCTGCTGCTTCTAGTATGTTCACTACCTTTTTTGAATTTAGACTATAGACATAAAAAACTATGTCCACCTGTATCACTCCATCTTCATTGAGAATTTTCATAACTCTTCTCATCACAAAGTTTCCATAATCTTGCAGCGTATTGATAGTTTTGAAATGTGAAGTGGGAGTTGAATTCAGGAGAGCCATGTCATCATTATGCGAATTTGTCAACGATATTTAAGGATCTAGTCAAATCCACAACTAGTTTCACTACTGTAATTATTTCATGGGCCAAGTGAGATTAAGCGTTTTTTTTCAAATATCCATCAGATGTTGACAGAGATTGCGGTTATTGTAGAAATGCATGCTGCACTAAAATTTCAATGCTGAATTATATTTAAACAGCTACCTAGTAAAAATACAGAGATCAGATCTTTTTGTTCTAGAATGAACTAAGACTAGGATTTTTTGTTTGATTGCATCGTGGAGAATGACAGAACTCTGTTTCTTTTTATAGGTGAGAATACATTTTACTCGTACAATTTGCCACAACTATGTTCAGATAAAAATCGTTGAAGACCGAATGACTATTTCTTTATACATTCAAAAGAGAATCACACACTTCTTCACTTGCCTCCAGACCATTGATAACATTATGCAGATTCTGTTGTCCATCAGAGTCTTGAAGAAAAATGTAATGTTCTCGTGAGAAGGTTATGCTCCTGGAAATCATTCTTATCTCTCATTATTCTTGTTTTACTTCCTTCGATGTCTTTCTTCACAATCTCCAGTGATATCCCATAATGATGTCAACATACTAAGATTTATTCATATAGTATCACCCATTTTAGGAAAGCCTTTGAAGAACCAGCTATTCCAATCACTCACCTACGAGTTTTAGATGATCGAATGAGGGTTGCTCCAAAGCATGATTTGGTAGTCACATTATTAAATTTTCAAGATTTTCTTTTGACAGAGAGTCAATGTATTGACTGTCTAAAGTTAATGTTACCTTATTGGAAATGATTTTCTACTTCTGTGGGTATTTTTTTCTAGATTTAACACAGACTCCATAACATGGTTTGTGTGATTGAATGAAAAAGTATGGGTCTTATCTCGTACAGTTTCTATGTGCAATACCAGAGCACGAATACAATTCAAGATAATTTAAACTATGTTACAATAATCAGTCATAAATTTCAAGTAGTCATTGATTTTGCATTGTGATTCTAAAAAAACTCCACAAATAGATCCTGACTTCTTTCAAATATACTTTGACAATCTCTCATATTTGAACCGTTCATGAGTCCTTCTTTGTAGTTGTTTCATTGAATTGATTGCTTGCTCTCACACCTTAATTAGACTAATCTCCCCTCAATGGATTTCCAACAGTATTCTCTCCAAATATTTCAGATTCAACAAAGATAACTCCCATTCCACTTCCATTCAAGTACCACCCCAAGACAATCAGTCAAACACAGCCAGATGAAACGTATCTATTCGTAGATATAAGTTACAGAAATCAGTTGATGAAGCTGCGTTTACACCAAAGTTATTAACATAATGTGGATAACTTAATCTTCATTAGATTGAACGGAACTTGACAAACACATATGTTCATCATGTGTATGATAAATTATGTTCAATCAAATAGAATCTATAAAGATTAAGTTATTAACATCTCGTTAATAAATTTGGTGAAAACGAAGCTTTAGAGTTGTATTTCCTCTGTATTCAAATATTTAGTCATATCACATGGGAGTAATTGGCATTATATCTCTATTTAAAAAGTACAATATATTTTGTCCAATAGTTTTTTCCACTGAAACCTTAAGGTCAACATTTAAAGTCCAAAAATTGAAAACCAGAAAGTCCATTAGAGCATTAATGTTATTATATGAAATTCTAAATAATAATATATTCATGCCAGATTTAATCAATTTGTTAAATTTTCATGTTCTATGCAAAAGACCAAGACTTAATATGCTATTTCAAATACCGTTTGTCAGAACCGCTCACCATTTCAATTCCTACCTAAATAGAACAATGAGATTGTACAATAGACTAAACCCATGCCTTGATCCCTTCTATGACCGCTACTAATTCAAGAGATCTTGTGGAAGATTATGCTGCTCAATTAATGAATAAATTATTATTTTTGAGCTCTACTAACTCTTCTTTCTTCAAATGTTTCTTCTTTCTATATGTATCTTTCATCCTATACCCCTTTACTAACTTTCCGGAATCTAACCAAAAAATCGTTCTCTTCTAATCTTATTAGTTATATACTGAATCGTGATTTTATAAAGTGCGATATTATTTTTTTTTGTTTTCTTTTTTGTATGTTAATTGTAATGTTAAACTATCATCTATGTCATTAAGGCTCGTACTGGAGTTTGTCTGTGAGCCTATGTTTTCTTGGAATAAATAAATGAATAAATAAGATATGCATGCTTCCATGCTTCAATTGTAAATTTATATTGAGAAAATATTTTACTCCTGTTACACGGTGCTCTATATGGGGTAGCCTATATTATTTGTTAAACTTACTCCATTTCTTGACTTTCGAAATTCCAAAGTGATCATTGAACTAAATCGAATAATTATTCTCTCTTTATGAGATATTAGTTTTTTATCGACTGAGAAACACAAATAGGATTCCAAACAAGAAACAAGATGGTTTATCATTACAATGTAATCATAAATAATGATAATGAGATGAAGTTTGTAATTTGACCATAATTTGTATATTATGATGAGAAATATCAATTATTGAGGCTTGAGAGTTGAAAAATCGTGTTCAGCGACCGAAAATACATAAGATAGCGTTTCTGAAATACATAATTTGAATGCATAGAATAGTAGGAGCGATGCGATAGACAGGCCACTACGCGCATTAATCATGGGGGAGGACCGCTTCGCAGCGTAACAGTGCTACTTATCCCCCTCCCACCGCCGCATCTATGATCGTAACCCCCAAACTATATATATCATTGAATTCAGGAAGAAACGGCCTACAACGTTTATCGGGAACTTTTTTCCTCTAAGTCGGCTAACGACTTAAATATTCAAGAAATAACAAAAAGTCCATAATAAAAAAATACATTTTTCGAGATATTTTATTTTTTTGCGGAAAAACTATGCGGTTTATCGCAAAAATGTAGAGGACCACATTGAAAGCCAGTTATAAGTACATAATATTGAGAAAAAAGTCAAAGCTGTACTATGAATAGTAACTGCAGGACAGGCGATTTTATAAGCGCGCGTTTTTTACAACTTACCCCCCTCCCCCTCAATCTGTCGACCACCCTGGGACGTGACGACATCGAGTTTCATATACACTAAAGACCCCCTAACAATAATCCGAAGTCAAATTCTCTGCCTCTCTCATGTATGCTCAATGTAAGCCAGCGCCTGGACTAACATCCAATTCTGACGTTGAATTGGAAATTTGAGAAACTTGCAATTTTGCACGATTTGGCAACCCTGTAATTTCTTCGGATGGAGGGCCAAGTCTCAACTTATTTTACACAAACTATAAGTCAAAGTCAAAATATTTTATTGCAGCAGATAATTGAAAACATCAATTGCATTACAAATTTCAATGATAGATTGAATCATAATTACAAGCAAGAAATCAATACAGAGCAGTCTGCCGTGGTAACACTATGTGTGTTATATGGTTTTACAAAAACAAATCGGTTATTGCCGTTCAAAGACGTTTTTGTTTAAATCAAAATCAAATCATTTATTGTTACACAACATTGAAATGTTACAACAACGTCATTAATAACACAAAAAACATTAGTTTAAAGATCGATTACAAAAAAATCTTCAACTTTATATAAACATTCATTGACCAGTACTTTTTTTAAATATTTACAGTAACTATTTTAAAGCTCATTCTTTTGATATTTTCAGGCAAAGCGTTATAAAGTTCTATTGACATGTATTGCCAGATTTTTTGAGAACTTGTAAATTGACAATACTCGACTCTTATATTATTCCTATGTCTAGTGTTATGTTGGTGTATATTAGAGTTAACATCATATTCATTTTCAGTTTTCTTCACTGAAATCAAGCATGACAATACATACAAAGATGGCAGTGTTAATAGTCCGAGTTCAATAAAAATAATGATTTGCATGGAGTACGAGGAGCCCTGTGGCAAATTAATCTCACTGCTTTCTTTAGAAATTTAAACAAGATGTCAGTAGTTGAGCCATTTCCCAAGCTGGATTCCATATAGCAAAAGGCTATGAATATGGACAAAATAAACACTCATTAGAACTGACATATCTACAATATTACATAATCTTCGTAAAAGGAAGATGCCCTTGTTGATTATATATATATATATTAATTAAAACAGGAGACACGATATAAATAGATTAAAAACACTTAGAAACATTAGAAATGTGGAAATTTTCGGAGACTGTGTCTCCTTTCTCAACCGAGCACAGGGTCTCGGTTGAGAAATATATATATACACAGGGTCTGTGCTCGGTTGAGAAAGGAGACACAGTTTCCGAAAATTTCCCCATTTCTAATGTAAGTTTCTAAGTGTTTTCAATCTATTTATATCGTGTCTCCTGTTTTAATTTATATTACAAACTTTAAAGTGTCTTCTGTTATGTGCTATATATATATATATATATATATTATATATATATATATATATATATATATATATATGGCATTTCCAAGTCAGGTTGGTATCAATACCAATTAGAGTATGGGCGTGGAAAATAAGTTGTATGCAACGAAGTTACGTAATATTGATGAACTGAAACGAGGAATTGCAGCCTTAATTCATAAAACTCTGGAGAAATAATCGACAATGTATGGTGTGAAGTTCGTGAATATCGTCTAGATATTTTATGTGCAACAAAAGGTGCTCACGTTTTACTTTCAACAAGTGCACGTACTGTGCAACAAGTGGGTACTACTTGTTGAACTTGTCACTTGTTATTAATGAAATTGGCTTTTCAATAAATCAATATTCATGCTAGTATACTTATTCGTTATTTTCTAATTGACTTATGAAATGTGTTCAATAAATAATGCTCACTCTGTATAATTCTCAAATAATAAGATGCATTTTACTTTTTTATTGTTCGAATACGGAATAAAGATCATTTTTGCCTTGCAGGAAAAAGTGGAACCATAAAGAATCCATACGAGAATTACAATATCACAAATAACAATTTTTGTAAAAATTGACAAACAACCACAACTACAATAATTACAAACTTAGATCACACTTCATATTTTGTCCACGTAATGATTGAATATCTCTATAAGATTTCCAGTCATACCTTGGGGAACATGTAGCAGTCTAGGCAATAACGATTGGTTCTCGTGTTGGAAATTGACGATAATGTCAATAATGAATATGTATTTTCCTCATTTACTAGCTCATAAATACAGTAGGTATGGTTCCTATTCCTATATCTATCAAAACAGAGAATACTTCGATATTGAATCAAAGCAGAAAAAACAATAAATGTTTGGAGAACCGGTAAAATATTATCAACTTACTGACATGTAATATTACAGGTAGTTTAGTGAACAAGTATATTTTGCTTAGGCAATCAGGTGTTATGAACAAAATTGTATTTTATCGTGGGATCAAATCCCATAAAGTACAAAATGCCAGCAAAAACCTAACCTACCTAAACTTTCCATTTGAAACATAATTTGACAAAACCATTTAGTTTATGTTCATTTAATTTAAATAAAAAGACAATTTGGAAGTGTTGTCTGAGAGACTATTCATCTTGAGGTACCGTAGGGTAGGCCAACTCTTTACTCTTCTGCCATATTGAATAGGATTTCATTTAAATTACACGTCTCCTTGCCTTTTTGGCACTTGGTGAAAATTTGTTATCCATTTCAATCAGTCTACTGATTCATTTTTAACCTCTCTACAGATATAATATCCTGCAACCACAATATGTAGGCTACATAAATTATTTAAGCTAGAATTTCGTTTCTTTACCGGATATCAAATCACTCGACTGCTTCCCATTTCCCATCTTACTAATCAATGTCATTAAAAATTAAATTAATAAAGAATTGCGAGTATAATCTTATAATGAGAGAATTCTGTGAAGAAATGGAATAATTAAAATTAATCTAAATTTGAAGGCAAGTTATTAAATTCAAACACTATACAATAAGGTTATGTCATGAAGAAGGGTTAGGTTTTTAGTAATGCTGAGTAGGTAATTTACCTGGTAAAATAGAATACTGAAATCCTTGCTGCTGGAGTTTGAATGTATTATTTGAATACCGATAGCACAGTTGAATGATTTTGAAAAGCACTAGGTTAATTGTTTAAATTAAACAATCTCATTTTAAATATCTAGACACAAGCGTCCAAACTCCAAAATAAAAACATCAAACGCAACGCACGCATCCACTCCACGCATGCGCAGCAGCCAAACGAAACGAATTACCAACACAATCAGTGTTAATAATTTTATAATACTAATACCAACATTTTTTTTTGTAAACAATGTGATATAATCACGAAGTATAATTGAATTATTATTCCACTCAATATATCGAATCATGAAATTGAAATTAATTTTTCACTACTTTTGCAAAATGCCCAATCTAAATAGTTGGCAATGAGTTGACATATGAACTACCGGCACAGAATAAGTACGGTACCGGCAAGATTTAAAAAGCTTGTTTCTCAGTACTGTAATAGGAATGAGAGTAAACACGACATAAGTATTTAATACCTTAAGAAAGGTTTTTAATAACTTGAACTATACAGGTTTCGAATTGGAATGAGTTTGTTTGGAGACTTAGTAACAGTAATAACAAATTCAAATCATATGTTGTTATACTACATTCTTCCCCCCAAAGAGTTAATGAATGTAGTCATTCAAATAATTAGGAGGTCTTCTATTTCTAAAACTTCTTCTTGGATATGTATTTTGATTTTCTTGTCCAGTAGTCTGTTGTCTAGGTTGTAAGCTCTCGGCAGTAGTACTAGTTTCGTTTTCTTGGTTTTGGGTTGCTTGAGGATTATGGAAGTATTCAAGTTCAGGTTCGGAAGTTGGTAATTGAGAATTTTTCATCATTTTCAGAATCGGTTTGTTCTTCGTGATCTCTGTTTTCGTACTATCCAACTGGAGCAAGATGACGTGTTGATACTGTGGTTTCTCTTCCATCTGGTAGCTTTACATGTGCATACTCAGCATTTCCATAAAATATACATAGCACATGAACATATCAGATATGTATTAGATATGTTCCACCGATACTTTCGATATGTACTGGATATGTTTGAAAACATATCTAATACCTATCTGATACGTATTTGATATGTGAAAATGTCCGCTTTTTGGATACATATCATTTAGGTATTCATTTTATGTATCTGATATGTATCACCCCCATGTCTCAATCTTACTTTGAGTAGGTAGGTTTATTTAGGAAGGCAGATGGCTCATGACTTTCATGAAAATGTTTCCATGGACATTCTTTTTATAATGAGGATGTATTGGATGAGCATAAATAGAAGTTAAAAGAATAACTCTACTATTCAGCTAAAATTCTTGGAAAAATCTACCCATGAAAACTTCATACAGTCATTCACCAAATTCACCTTTATTCATAAAATTCATTCAAATTTCAAATTCAAATTTTATTTACCATACAAAGAACATAATTAAACATATCAAAAATAAATAAAAATGCGATCTAATTTAATGAAATGAGATTAGGCTAATTAATAATACATTTAAGTAAAATGTGAATAGGCCTCAAGTAATAATGTATGGTAACTCTTATTAAAGTAACTCTGTAAGTAGTAATGTGGAGTAACAAGTAATAAAATGTAATGTGGAGAAAAATTTTCATGAATATATTCTTTACTAGAATAATCTTCACTAAAATCTTTATTAAAATAACAAGAAGACAAAATATGCTATACAGAACATAATTCAGCTGAAAGGTCCATAATAAAATACTGCATATTTTATGCGATACATACGAATATTAAATACACTATATATATACAACTGGTAACACACGTAGAAAAGAGATTAAAGATTATTATATATGTGAGTGGGTGGATTGGTGGCGCCAAATCTGCGGTTTGCGGTACTAAAAAATTCGCTAGATTTCGCCCTCCTTATCTTCTACCCCAATGGAAGGTTCATTGCCTCCAGTCCTGGAAAAATAGACCAAAAAAATAAAAACGATCATATTTTCAAGTTAATCGTTTAAGGGTGAGTCGTGGGTGGTAGAGGACGACCAACAGTCAAACAGCAAAATTATGTCCTATAAGAACAATGTCTTGGAGCAGAAAGCGCTGTTATTTATGGACAGAATTTCACGTTCTTTATGTCATTTGAAAGAGAATTCAATTTCCCAGGGGGTTGACTTTTTACTTTTTTGATTTAAAGTTTATTAAAAAAATTATTGTATAATTAATTAGCCATAAAAGTATTGAAATATGATTATTAAAGTAAACTTAAAATCAAAAAATTAAAAAGTCAACCACCTGGAGAATTGAAATCTCTTTCCAATGACGTGAAATTCTTTTCATAAATAACAGTGCTATCTGCTCCAAGAGATTGATAATAATTACATTGTTCTTGTGGGACAAAATTTTGCCGTTCGGCAGTTGGCCGTCCACTACCATCCACTTCCAAGTCAAACGTTTTGGCCAGTATAAAAATAAAAAGTCAGTAAAATAATTTTACACAGTGCGGGCTCGTGCCCACAAAACAGGCAAACTGCTTGTATCTTTTACTTTACAGTACTTGTTGCCACTTTGAAAAATATTATACTTCATTGAACTATACAGTATATAGGTAATAACTATTATAAAGTTATATTAAACTCTATTTTTATTGATTCTTATTCATCATGTTCTTTAATTTTTCCTTTCTCAATACAGTAATAAAATAATTCTTTTCCTAATTTTATTGTTGTTAAGATTGTTTATAGATTACAACTAATAGGCTGATTATATTTTATTTATACTTTATTCTAGTTTAACGTTGTGAATAATTTTTGTATTGAAATGACACCTGCTGAAAAACTCACGAGTTTAGCAGGACCAAAAACTGTAATAATTTATTTCAAATAAAATTGATTGATTCAAGTGCACTACTGCTTCCCAGACCCTTTAGATGAGTAATCTGAAACAATATGAAAGAGTAGGATATTCAATTATTGTTGTATATAAAACACTTACAAAGTGAACTTTATGTTCAGTAGTTCATAAAGCACATGAATGATTGATCTTAAAAAGTTATGCAATAGAGCCCTATTGATAAATGGTTGCTCGTGAGAAAAATTCCAATATTGTACTGTGAATAAGTGATAAAATAATACAGTTCACTTCGTTCTTTAAAGCTAGTATCAATGTAAGAATAATAGAAATTAAAAAACACAGTCTCTTTTGATATTTGTATTTCAACACAAATAAAAAATGAAGTTTGGAAATGCCTTGATATTCTTATACAAAGGTAATTTGGAAATATGTGACATTGGGATGTATTAAAACTGAGAGTTCTACTCAATTTTAGAACAATAACTACTGCCACCTACCTTAAAATAATCTTTGTATAAGAAGTGCCGTGCTACCAATTTTTCCTTAAACGGTTGGATTAGCATTTAACACCTATCACCTAAGGAAAGTTGTCGGCTCCAATAAAATAGATTCTTGATAAACTGTGAATGGATCTATTGCCTATGAATGAGAAATCCAGTTTTCAGAGCAAATAACTTATAATCTTCAGATGAAAATTTTTTGCAAAACACAGAAATGTAGGTACAAAGAACAATAACTTACAAGTCTAAGCGTCTAAAATTACTACCTACGAACTAAGTACTAACCAGTTTACAGTTGAAACACAGTGGCTATTGGCTTTACTATACAAACAGCAAATTATGCACAAAAATTTATATAAAACTCAATTTAAAACATTAATAAATTTACTTAAACAGACAATAATTCAGAGCACAAAATTATACAAGCAACAGCCAGCCATATATTCAGAAGAAGGTCCAACAGGGGAAAAGACACAAGTTGCCAGTCACGAAAGACAACGCCCTCTTCAATATCGATCTTTACAGACACGTCAACACAAAATTATAACTTATAAATTTAGAATTCACATTCTACATCTGTTCTCAATAAAACTTATTTGAAAATGTTATTTTAAATTTTTATACATATATTCTATTCAAATAAACGATTTATTTAATAATTTGTTAACCCTACCTCGGTGACATTATGGAACAATGCAACAAACATTTACGATAATAAATTCTCCATCAAAAAGTTTATCCGTCTATTGATAACTCTGACATTTACTATAAAGTTCCATAGATCTCGAATTGAAGATTCGATTCAAATGTGAGAAGAAAAATGTAATATTACAAATACCCCCCTCTTGACATAAAAAAAATTTTACTGTTTGAAAATTTAAAGAAAAAATTTACATTGACCCTAATGAAAATTGTTGAAATTTAAATTTGAGAACAGTAACAATTTTTTCTAGAAAAACATTACATGTCATCCAAAAATATTGAAAATTATTATAAAAATTCATCAATAGCGTTTGTTATATGTTTCCAAACAATATCTCAAAATATAGAATATCAATATTACTTTTGATTTAGCTTTATAATTTAAAGAAAAATATCTCAACAGAAAGTTTAATATGTAAGAATAGTTTTTTGAAATGCACACAAATTTAATAGATAGAAAAATTTAATTTTTATTGCATAAAAAAAATTTTAGTATGTTGAATAAAAAAATTATTATTATTATTATTTTTTTTTTTTTTTTTTTTTTTTTAAATGAATTGATTGTACATTTAATTTTCACATAAAATTTCAATAATCAAAAAATGTTCATTTCTTTCACTATTGATGCGGTTGATTTTATTGATGCACATTTTGGAAAACAGTCCGTTAAGGCACTCAGTATGATTTTCAGTTAAGTGTGACTCCAATGTGATGACGTTAGTGTTGGGCTGATCTGGATGCACGTAGTGTTGGCTGATACTTGTAGTCGACTGATGCATATCAAACTCGATACAGGTGACATCTCAGTTAGCATTGCCTCATGCTTGTAGTAGACGGCTGCATTCCAAACTTGATACCGTGACATCTCAGTTAGCATAGCTTCATGTTTGTAGTAGACGGCTGCATTCCAAATTCAATACAGAGTCACATAAATTTTGTATCATATTTGTAATTATACAATGTACATTTCAGGCTTGAAATGACAATGTAATTTGTTTTTTGGAAAAGAGATAGACGCTGCATACAGGATTAATTTAGGTGAGGATTAATTTAGGTAAAGTTTGGTTTTTTGATATTTTCAGTTTTCAAGGTTAGAGTTCTGCATACAGGAATAATTTAGGAGAGGATTTTTGAATCAATTCTTTCATGATACTGTGACTGTTCTTCTGAATTCAAAGTTGTGAATGTGAACATGGATGCAATTACCTCCAGGTAATGCAGTAGTGTTGAAGTTTGAGATACAGAGTCAGCAATAAGCATTGGCATTGCTATTTGCGTATGCTTTGGTGTCGGCTTTGATATTGGCATTGGCGCAGATTTTGGCATTGGCGTAGCTATTGGCATTGGCGCAGGCATTGGCATTGATTTTGTGTTGGCATCAGCATTGGCGCAGATTTTGGCATCAGCATTGGCGCAGATTTTGGCATCAGCATTGGCGCAGATATTGCTTAGGCGCAGGCATCGCGTTGATTTGGTGTTGGATCAGCTGGCGCAGGCATTGGCGTAGCTATTGGCATTGTGCAGCATTGGCGCAGATTTTGGCATTGGCGTAGCTATTGCATTGACATCAGCACAGGCATCGGCGTAGATTTTGGCGTAGTTATTGGTGTTGACATTAGCGTAGTTATTGGTGTAGGCCGCAGCGTAGATTTAGGCGTAGATATGGCGTAGTTATGTCACACTAGTTTGAAAATCACCCAAATGTTCTTAACACTCTTCATGGCGTTCACTTGTTACTGATTTCGAGATTCACATGATAACTATTTCAATGTTATGTCTGTGCTGTACCTGTTATCTTAAAATGCTTATAAACTAAGAAGAAAAACTTGATTAGGCTATCAATACAATCTAATACACATAAAAATTATTTTAAGTATCTATGAAATTGAAATTTGTTAACATCTTATTATACAGTCAGCAATACATAAATTGTGAAATATGGACATATCAATGATAAATTTAAAAAAAAAAATCATTCATTTTCACTGTTCAAATATCAACATTTTAATCCATTCTTCAAAATAGAAATAGAATTTCATAACACCCTGTATCATTATCAAAATTGTAAAAAACAAACATCATAACAACACAACAAAAATTTAATTTCAATACATATTTCAATAATTTCAGACATTTGGTCTTCTATTCAATCATTTCATAATATATTTGCATTTCATTATTATTTAGTATAACATTTCATTTATAGCAAGTTCATTTCACATTTATGATTTATCATTCAGGGTTTCAATTATTTAGTTTTAATTTTGTTCAAAAATTGTATAAAAAGCAAATTATTTAATATTATTAATCATCGTTTGTGGATACTATAGTTTATTTCGACTCTTCAATGTTCTAAACACAAACTACATTTCATGACAAAACTTTACTATCAATCATTAACAAGAAATCATTCAAAACATCAATAATATTTTGCTTCAAAGGCAAACAATATTCATAAGCAATCATCATTTTGCATCTATGGCAATCAACATTATTAATCATTAATTTTTTGCATCTATGGCAATCAACATAAGTAATCAACACAAAAAATATTATCTCATTACTGCCTCTCTAAGTCATAACCTCTGTTATTCCTTCTTTAGGCAATAATGGGTTTCCATCTCAAAAAACAATCACATACCAGCAAAATTCTAATCAACAAACCCCACTAAAAATTCTACATACACTCCAGCATCCATTTCAAACGATAATCAATCATATCAAAATTTATAGAACAAACAGTTTTAAAATTAAAAAAAAATATCAATTACAAAACACTTTAGAAAAATTTTAGCCTTTAACTCATTTCAATTGATAATATAACACAACGTTTTAAATTAGACCAATTATTTTTTAAAATAATTTAAAATTTAAAGACTGTATAATAAGTATAAACATTTCAAGATTATAATACAAAGATGATCAAGATGAAATACTGGGTAAATAAGTTCCCTAAAAAATACAAACAAGAGAAAAAGAAAACTGGGTAAATAAATTCCCTAAAACAACACACACAAAATTGATACACTTCACATAAGTGATACATGATGAAAAATATGTCACAAGCAAACAATTCTTTACACTACAATGGATAGATTTTAGAAAAGTTAAGTTTTATCAACAATTAAAGATTAGGAAAATAAGCTACTATTTCAACTTCTAATATTATTTCAGAAAAAATACAATTTAAATGACTATGGACAAGATTGGTTAAGATATGCATCATAGAAGAAATTTACTGAATATTACACAAAGACAGGAAAGAATCGAAAATGAAAAGATTAAGGGCCAAGAAAAATAGGCTACAGGAAAGAAAAAAGATACAATTATGGACTCTTACCATACGTAGTATTTACGGTCATTGCTATTCTGAATCCCGGCATGACACAGGATTCCTAATCATTGTGTGTTGGGGAATACCCTTTCATCATGTGATTCATTGTCATCATCTTGTAAATAAGCAACTTGAAACAACCTTTGAATACTAATACATCAATGGAAACTTTGCGTTTTGTTTTCTTCAATAGCATGATTTTCTTCATGGGTTCATTGTTTTAACAAAGCAATTTTGCTCACAAAAGTCAATCATGCTCACTTGAGAATGCATTGCATACACCTTTTCAATTCTCAGTTGAAAGTTGAACTCATCAACTTGACTCAAAGCAACATTCATTTTGATTACATTTTTCCTAACCTCTACAGAAACCTGTCTCATGTAATCATTCATTTTATTTACTGTTTTCCTAACTTTCGATGTAGTAATCTGATCCATAGAAACATTTGATTTGTTTACTGTTTTCCTAACCTTCAATGTAGCAATAGTACTTTCTTGATAGTTGACTTTCAATGAAGACAACTCCCTACCTACTTCTTTACTCAATTCTACTATCCTTAGGGTTGATTTTTCAACAACAGTAACTAGGCCTACATTGTCAGAAACTTGAATGAGTTGATCTTGTATCTTGACATTACTATCATCCTGCTTCAATTTGTTTTCATCTTCATCTTCATCTTTCAATGTTTCATGTGCACTTTTCAATAGAAGGTTTATACTAACCTGCTCTAGTCTTATATAGTACATTCTTGCTTCATATCATCAAACCTAGCATTAAACTTAGCATTTTGCTCATCAAATCTAGCATTTAACTCATCAAACCTAGCATTTTGATTTTTAAACATTTGGTCAACTAGCATCTTGCTTATCAAACAGTTGTGTTAAGGCAGCTATTAACTCATCATCAACTTTAATATTTTTCATATTGTATGCCATTTTGTAATATGCACTGATTCATTAAAACTTGATCTCTCTTGAACCGACCTCCCACTCAGCAACAAACCATTCATAACCTATCAAGATATCTATCTACTAATAATTTCTATAACCAGGGATTTCGTGGTGTACCATTTGGGACATATTTATTTTGTAATTCGGTCCCACCACAGGGGTAACATTTGCCGTGCTACCAATTTTCCTTAAACGGTTGGATTAGCATTTAACACCTATCACCTAAGGAAAGTTGTCGGCTCCAATAAAATAGATTCTTGATAAACTGTGAATGGATCTATTGCCTATGAATGAGAAATCCAGTTTTCAGAGCAAATTAACTTATAATCTTCAGATGAAAATTTTTGCAAAACACAGAATATGTACAAAGAACAATAACTTACAAGTCTAAGCGTCTAAAATTACTACCTACGAACTAAGTACTTAACCAGTTTACAGTTGAAACACAGTGGCTATTGGCTTTACTATACAAACAGCAAATTATGCACAAAAATTTATATAAAACTCAATTTAAAACATTAATAAATTTACTTAAACAGACAATAATTCAGAGCACAAAATTATACAAGCAACAGCCAGCCATATTTCAGAAGAAGGTCCAACAGGGGAAAAGACACAAGTTGCCAGTCACGAAAGACAACGCCCTCTTCAATATCGATCTTTACAGACACGTCAACACAAAATTATAACTTATAAATTAGAATTCACATTCTACATCTGTCTCAATAAAACTTAATTTGAAAATGTTATTTTAAATTTTTATACATATATTCTATTCAAATAAACGATTTATTTAATAATTGTTAACCCTACCTCGGTGACATTATGGAACAATGCAACAAACATTTACGATAATAAATTCTCCATCAAAAAGTTATCCGTCTATTGATAACTCTGACATTTTATAAAGTTCCATAGATCTCGAATTTAAGATTCGATTCAAATGTGAGAAGAAAAATGTAATATACAGAAGTATGAAGCCAATTCAAGAATTTCCACCCAACCTATACAATAATGGGTACCTAGTGAATTTTTGTACTGTACTTTTTTACATTTATAACGAAGAAAAAAGATGGACAGCAGAAGAGCTTACATTAATAATTTATTAGTTATTCAATTCATGCATAAATATTTTTTTTCTTATAATTTAAGGTATTTATTTCAAGTCTTTAATAGTATTGAAAATTAATCTACTTACCAAAAACAATAAATTTTGCAAATTGCCAAATTTTCGAAATTTCTCTTCTTCCTCCCAAGGAGGCTGTACTTATTTGCCAATTCATATGTAAATACTTTTCTTAGCACCCTCAAAGTTGATTCAAGTGCACTACTGCTTCCCAGACCCTTTAGATGAGTAATCTGAAACAATATGAAAGAGTAGGATATTCAATTATTGTTGTATATAAAACACTTACAAAGTGAACTTTATGTTCAGTAGTTCATAAAGCACATGAATGATTGATCTTAAGGCATTTCCAAACTTCATTTTTTATTTGTGTTGAAATACAAATATCAAAAGAGACTGTGTTTTTTAATTTCTATTATTCTTACATTGATACTAGCTTTAAAGAACGAAGTGAACTGTATTATTTTATCACTTATTCACAGTACAATATTGGAATTTTTCTCACGAGCAACCATTTATCAATAGGGCTCTATTGCATAACTTTTTAAGATCTTGAATCATAATAATCCAGTTAACCTCAGTAGACATTAAAAGATATAGCCCACCTAACCTCAAAATACAAAATGCAATAAATACACAAACAATATTATAGCCTAATAAACTCGAATGTTGACTATTCTGTTTGGATGATATCTGTTTTGAATGTGTAGCAAATTTGAAAAGATGACTCTTTGAGTTGTGCATGCAATTTTAATATGGTAATGAAAGTCCATAACTTCTACTCATAGTTTCTAGTGCGGTATTCCATGTTCCCAAATTAATATTAGGCTCATTCCTCATACATAGTATACTGTATTAATAAGATTTCTGTTATCAGCTGATATTTTTCATGTACTGAATATTAATTGAGAAATAAACAATATATCATTTGATTTTGTTTATTAAATTGTTTTATAGTGTACACAAAATGCCTAAGGATGATACCCATCCTAGAAGGCTAATTCAATTGATATAGTTGCAACATTGGATCAAATTCAAATCAAAAATCAAAAGACTACTCACCAATATGATACACAAATATATTATAACACCTTAAAAAATGGCAAAATCTGTGGCTTCAACTTCCAACTTGCATTACAAACTTGATCGCAATCACAACATAAACAACAGATTTACAGAACCAGTTTTCATAGTGAGGCCGTAGAGGGGTATGCACAATTGCTGATGCATTGTGGGAATGTTTAGCGGGTATGTATCTGATACATATCTGATACACATAGGAGATATGTATCAATTCTGTCTCAAATAATATGTATCAGATATGTTTGAGGTACATATTTTGTAATACATACTTTAAAGGTTTCATTGATACATATTTGATATGTATGGGATACTTTGTGTGCTATGTGGTAAGTTGGACCTCTTCAACAAGTGGCTCATATTTAGATGTTCGATTGAATTTTTTTAAATAGACAGGGCCGGAATTGAGAAGCCAAGAAGGAGCTGAAACACCATTGTTTCCAGATCTACGTGGGTGTAAGAACATACGCTCATGAGGAGTTTGATTTGTGGCTGTGCAAAGTAATGTTCTTGTTGAGCTAAGAGCATCTTCTAAAACTGACTCCCATTGATTTATTTCTAAATTAAGTGATTTTAATGCTAGCTCAATCGTTTTCCATAGAATACCATTATATCTTTCAACCTGTCCATTACCTGCTGGGTTGTAAGCAGTGGTTCTGCTAAAGTCGGCCAAGCGAAAATGGATCCCTCAAGGCCACTGCAATGTTGCCACTATTGTCCACCCCTCGCTCGACCAGTCTATATACATTGACTATATTTCTACACCCTGAACATCGCTCTTTCCTTCTCATACCTTCCCTCTTCCTCTTTTCCGTCACTACCTGTCACAAATTCTTTTGAGTACGTCAGGTACAAAAGTTCTATTGTGTCATTCTTTGAAGTTAGAACAATAACATCCCCCGTTATCTCCTCCCATCAGCCACTATATTCTTTAACATCATGAAATGAAGGAAATAATATTGTTATGTATAACTCTTTCTTGAGTCATGACATCAATAAATCCAATTTTATAATGATGATTAGATTTTTCTTTATAAATGCAACTATTTATAAACTGAGCTATTACTTTATAAAGGTTACTTGAAGACTTTTATAATAATCAATTGGAAGTGGAGTGATGTAATTTTATTTATTTTAGCCAATATTCTTGTAGTGCCCACTTCACTCTGCATTTTTCAGTTTGCATGAATTCTCATCTGATTCCCATCACACTTCATCCAGGCTTTGGACTGGCTGAAAGTACTTGTACAATCAGGCGTGTTTAAATTTTTTTTTCTTTTCACTTTTTTCACATTTCATCTTTTTTCATCTCATATTTCAATACATTAATTACACATATACATTATTTACACATATACATTAATATACATTATTTACACTTATACATTATTACACATGTATACATTAATTTATTTTTCTGCTTCTTCATTCTTAATCACTTTCAAATTCGGAATCACCAGATGAACTGTCTCCTGTTATTGTAATAACAAGTGATTCCATTGCCAAATCACGAGGGCACTCTTTTTTCAAATCATCTTCTTGAATTCTTCTACATGCTTTACACATTTCCTCCAATCTTCCACAGTCACCCTCTCAATAGCCTCGTGCATAAGTTTCTCAACATCTGCCAATCGGAATGTTTTATTTTTTGTGGCTACATAATTTTTCACTTGTGCCCACACAAGCTCAATCGGGTGTAGTGAGCATGATAGGGTGGCATACGAACCACTTCATGGCCCATTTCCAGTGCGATCCTATCAATTTCATACTCCTTCACGGCGTATTTTATTTCATTTCTCGACAATAATTCGGCCTTTGTCTCATTTTCAGAGAAAGAAACATTCTTCGATTCTAGCCAATTCTGGATATCCACCTTTTTCCAGTTGGTGCGAGGGATTTTTTCTGTCAGCGCAGAGTGATAACTTGCATTGTCCATCACAATCACTGAACTC
Source organism: Nilaparvata lugens (assembly GCF_014356525.2). Taxonomy (NCBI): domain Eukaryota; kingdom Metazoa; phylum Arthropoda; class Insecta; order Hemiptera; family Delphacidae; genus Nilaparvata; species Nilaparvata lugens. Next base: position 46,899,223 of record NC_052507.1, read on the forward strand.
TCTTCAAGGAGATTGAGAAAGTTCCGGAACCAATCTGTAAAAATGTCAGCGTTCATTTCGGTGTGATAATCTAACGAAGTGGACTTCTTTGCTTTAAAAATTAGTTTGCACTCAGGAATAAACCCCGTTTGAGCTGATCCAGCATGAAGAATGATCAATCGGCCTCCTTTTCCAACTGGAACTTTCAATCCACCACTTCCGTCTTCCTGTTGCCATATCATCGATCGGCTATGATTTTGATTGACCCACGTTTCGTCAATGTAGAATATTGGTCGGGGATTAATTTCTCTTCTTATCTCATGCATTTTTCTGAGAAAAACTGCTCGTGCACAATGTCTCTCCTCTCCATTAACAATTGTCGACCATCATTACACTTCCTAAATCTGAAACCCAAACTCTTTATGATTTTTCTGACGGATTCAACACTCCCACTGAAATTAATCTTCTCTTTCAAAACAGTTCTGATTCTTTCAGACGTAGGATACTCTCCATTATCATAGAATTGAAATACACATCGGCGCACCATGTCCTTATCAAAACTGTCCATGTTGACCACTTTTGCATCTCTGGAGTATTTTTTTCGAGGCGTATCAAATTTCACTTCCTCATCCGAGTCATCTACACGTCTCCGTATTCGCTTTACAGTTGTAACACCAACTCCACATGCTTCAGCTGTAACCTCTTGAACTTTTCGAAAATTGATCAATTCAAGTCTATCGGGGTTTTCGGCTATCTTTTGGAAGAATCTGTAGACATTCCAGATGATATTCCTTTCTTGCTTCCCAATATCACTTCTTCCTCTACGTGATCCTGATTTAGTTGGAGGTGTGTGCAGTATTCCGATGTTGGGTGGTGTTTCGATATTGTGCGGTGTGGTGGTGTTGTGCGGTGTGTGCGGTGTTTCAATTTCAATTGTACAGTCCATTTCAATAAATTAATCTTTGGGCTATAAAAACACTATAAAAACTTAGATGGCATACTGTAATATACAAAATATACAAACTAACTATTCTACCACTTTATACTGAATTTAGAACATAACTTAATATATACAAACATTAATAAAATTTATAACTCACTACTCTGCTATTTTCCACAGTCAATATAAATCAGTTACGGAGCGAAGTTGCTTACAGAACTGCAAATGACAGAATGAGTTCCTCTTGCCAGTATAGCCAGTATGGTGTTGAAAGGTTGAAGGTATTCATAGTGTTTTCCAGAATTGTTCATTTATGCGTGAGGAGGTGATTATTATATTTCTCAGAAAAACTCATTGATATATTTTTGACTCGGCCTATTCACATTTCAACTCCTTTTCATGCTTCTATTATTTTTCAAACACCAGCACAGCTGTTGAAAGTTATATGTATTATAAATATATAGTATAAAAGCATTATGTACAATACATTTGTAAAACTGTGAACTATATTGTCCTCGTCATAGTCAACAAAATCACCTCATTGCAGAAGAATAAAGGTGAGGAAGTAAAGAACAAGAAGAAAGAAACGCCACCGCCACCAATCATAGTGGATGGTATAAAGAGCCTGGAGTCTCTTCATAAAAGTTTGAAAAAAGTGACTTCAGATGAAAAATTTAGAATAAAGCTCTTGAGTAGAGAGACTTTCAAAGTAAATTCAGTAGATTCAGAAACGTACAGAAATATTACAAAAGAATTAATCAACGATGGTTTCAACTGGCACTCGTATGAAAACAAACAGGTGAGACCCATAAGAGTGATGATAAAAAAACTTCATCACTCCTGTAGTATAGAATCCATAATGGAGGACTTAAAGGCTAAGGGATTGCTAGTGGTAGATGTAGTGAATAAGTTGAAGTGGAAAACTAAAGAACCATTAGACATGTTCATGGTTTCGTTCAGCGCAGAAGAGAATGTTAAGAAGGTTTTTGAACTTAAACATATTCTGGGTTGCAGAGTAGAAGTTGAAGCATTGAAGAAAGTTAATCTAATACCTCAATGTAAGCGTTGCCAGGCTTTCAACCACACTCAGGCTTATTGCAACAAGGAGGCCAGATGTGTGAAGTGCGCTGGAAAACATGCATCAAAGGAGTGTACGAAACCTAGTGAAGCACTACCGAAATGCATTCATTGTGGTGAAGCTCATCCTGCAAGCTACCGTGGTTGCTCTGTAGCAATTGAGTTACAAAAAATACGTAACTCGAGTAGGGTAGCCAGTAAGAATATAACATCAAAAAATGTTGTCGATTCTCAGGCTCGGAATGTGGCTAATTCTCAAAGTAGGCCCACTCAACATCAAAGTAGGCCCACAGAAAAGAGAATGACTTTCGCCGAAATCGTATCCAAAGAAAATAAATCGCAGATGAAGAAAAATGAAGAAGTAAAAGACACCTCACAAATCCTACAGCTCATCTTATCTAAACTTGATAAACAAGAGAAAATAATTTCATCCCTTCAATCTCGCATCGAGAAATTAGACAATAATAGACAACAAAAACCAAAATGATTCGTTCACTAAACATAATGGAATGGAACGCAAATGGACTCTTACAACGACAACTGGAATTGGAAGCAGTTCTAAACATAGATAATGTAGATATTTGTCTCATTTCTGAGTCTCACTTTACAAAACAGTCCTACATAAAATTTAAAGGTTACAGGACCTACCACGCCTTACATCCCAACAATGTTGCGAGAGGGGGGAGTTCAATCATAATCAAAGAGAGCATTCAGCATAATGAACACGTTAAATTAGAAACTGAACGAATTCAATTGATAGTATGTGTGGAAGCAGTTAATTATCGATTTGTAGTTGCAGCTGTCTACTGTCCTCCTCGATATTCATTCAGAAAAGAAGATCATCTATCAATGTTTGATATGTTGGGAACGAGATTTATCCTTGGCGGTGACTTCAATTCAAAACACATTCATTGGGGATCACGATTAACAACTCATAAGGGCAAGGTACTTTACGAAGCTGTAAGAGAGTCAAGATGTGAATCTCTTTCAACTGGAAAACCAACTTATTGGCCTACAGATACAAGTAAGATACCTGATCTCATAGACTTTTTCATAATCAAAAACATTTCAGTAAACTATTTGCAAGTAGAGGAAAGTTTTGATCTCAATTCAGACCACTCTCCAATTATTCTGAAGTTGAGTGACACTATTTTACAAAAACAAAATAATTATCCCACACTAGTTAATAAGTATACAGATTGGGATGGCTTTCAGCAAGTGTTGGAGGAAAGAATTAACCTGAATTCACCATTAACAACTGCAGATCAAATAGATGAGGAGCTGGAAAAATTTGTTACTGATATACAACAGGCAGCCTGGTGTAATACTCCGCAGACTAGGAAACGAAGAACAGTAGGAAATAATTATCCATTGGAAATAAGAGAAATGATTGCAGAGAAAAGAAGAGCTAGAAGGAGGTGGCAGCATTCACGTTCTCCTCAAGATAAAAGATTACTGAATACTCTCACACAGGAACTGAAAAGAGAGATACAGTTTATTAAAAATGAATCAATCAACAGTTACTTGAGTAATTTGACAGGACAAGGCAACACTGATTACTCACTATGGAAGGCTTCTAAGAAAATAAAAACACCCATCCAACAAGTTCCCCCTATTAGGAAACTGAATAGACAATGGGCCAAGAATAATGAAGAAAAGGCACAGGCATTTGCTGATCATCTTGTGAATGTCTTCCAGCCAAACGTTGCAGCTCAAGAAGATCTAGAAATTGAAGGTAACATCATGCAGGTAAATCAAGAACTAATGAATGTCTCAGTAGAAGAAGTGAGAAAGGAAATAAAACTTATGAATGCTAAGAAAACTCCAGGATTCGACCTGATAACTGGCTTAGTCCTGAAGCATCTACCAAGGAAAGCACTCATCAAGCTAACAAACATCCTGAATGCTTCATTCAGACTCAGATTTGTACCAGGAGTCTGGAAAGTAGCTGAAGTTATAATGTTACTCAAGCCAGGAAAAGAACCACATGAAGTAGCTTCATACAGACCAATTTCATTGTTACCTGTGTTATCAAAGTTGTTTGAGAGGATATTATTGAGTAGACTCAAGCCAATAATTGAGAGAAAGCAATTAATTCCTAATCATCAATTTGGTTTCAGAAAAAAACACTCCACAATTGATCAAGTACATAGGATAGTTAATATAATAGAGAAGAGCTTGGAAGAAAAAAAGGTTTGTTCAGCAGTTTTTCTCGACATAGGGCAAGCTTTTGACAAAGTATGGCATGAGGGACTTCTTTATAAACTGAAGAAAATGCTTCCTAAGCAATTTACAGAAATATTGCAATCATATTTGACAGGAAGGTACTTTAGAGTCAAATATGAAGATTCATATTCTGATCTAAGAGAGATAAAAGCAGGAGTTCCGCAAGGAAGTGTTTTAGGACCAGTCCTTTATCTTCTCTTCACTAGTGATATCCCTAATTTGGAGGAGAATACCACAGCCACGTTCGCAGATGACACCGCCCTACTAGCAGTAGACAGTGATGTTGGTATTGCAACAGCGAAGCTTCAGAGATCTGTCAACAAGATACAAGACTGGACCAAAAAGTGGAGAATGAAGCTCAATGAGGAAAAGTCGATTCATGTTAACTTCACCAACAAGAGAGCTGTGTACCTTCCAATCAACATCAATGGAATTAATATACCACATGAAAATCAAGCTAAATACCTAGGTATGACTCTTGATGCTAAGCTTCGCTGGAAAGAGCATGTCAAAAAGAAAAAAGAAGAACTGAACATAAAATACAAGAAATTCTACTGGCTTATTGGAAGAAACTCATCACTTTCAATACCAAACAAATTGCTCCTCTACAAGCAGATCTTCAAACCTGTTTGGACCTATGGAATACAACTATGGGGCTGCACCAAACAGAGCAACGTCACCATCATACAAAGATTCCAGAACAAGGTGCTCCGAAACATCGTTGATGCTCCCTGGTATGTGCGGAACAGCGACATCCATAGGGACCTGGGAGTCAACATGGTATCCTGTGAGATTCAAAGGTATGCAGAAAGTCATGAAGAACGGCTCCACCAACACACGAACGTCGAAGCAATCCAGCTGCTAGACAACGGAGGGTTGGTGCGGAGACTGAAAAGAAGGAAACCATTTGAATTGATGTGCAGTGAAAGTGGTGTCTAGTGAAAAAGCAGAGCAGTGATTGAGTGAAATCTAGCTTAAGTAGTACAGTTAATAGATGTACATAATAATTATTAGTAGGTAGCAGTAAGAAATTCTAAAGAGAGTTTCACTGTAGTCCATATTATATACAATTAGTAAATTAGGTTTGATAAAATTTGCTCATTAGTCTCAAGACTAGATAGCAATAGTAATGTGATTAAAAAAAAAAAAAAAAAAACACCCTCTCTCACACACACATTCACTTTCTCTCTTACTAGCCACCCTTAGTACAAAGTGGCAACACTGTTGGTAGAGACGGGTGGTGGTGTCAAGAGCAAGCTTCGACCTTGAAGGACCCATTTTCGTTTGGCCAACTATAGTTGCAATTCCATGAGAGTTTAGGTTATTTTTCAAGTCTTGACTCATAAATGATGTTCCTCTGTCTGAATGTATGTAACTAGGAACCCCAAACGTAGAAAACAGGGTTTTCAGTTTTGATTTAACTGTAGATGATGACATGTCTGGACATGGGAAAGCAAAAGGGAACCGTGAAAACTCATCTACTATTACCAATAAATAATGATTTCGACTTGATGAAGGCAGAGGGCCTTTGAAATCGATATTTAGCCGTTCAAATGCAGAAGTGGCTTTAATCAGAGTCCCTTTGTGTTTGAAGAATTTGGGCTTGACAGCAGCACACACTTTGCAGGAGTTTGTTATACGTCTGATTTCATCAATTGAGTAGGGTAAGTTTTTACTCCGAACCCAGTGGTACAACCGTGTTATGCCTGGGTGGCATAGAGACTCATGTAAATCAACTAATAGATTTTCCTGATTTTGGATTGAAGAACATACTCTAGACAGAGCATCAGCAGCCATATTATCTTTGCCAGGTCTATATACAATATCGTAATGAAAACAAGACAGTTCCAGTTTCCACCTCATTATCTTTTCATTTTTCACTTTACCATGACGGTTGTTATCAAACATAAAAGCTACCGACCTCTGATCAGTAATTAGCTTGAAATGTTTGCCAACCAAGTAGTAACACCATTTTCGGAGTGCTTCTACAATGGCTTGTGCTTCTTTCTCAACACTTCAATGTCTTTGTTCTTCTGGTGAAAGTATCCTTGAGAAGAATGCAACTGGACGGTTTGATTGAGTCAAAGTAGCAGCAATGGTGCTCTCAGATGCATCAGTTTCCACAATGAATTGTGCTTCAGGGTCAATGCAGCTTACTACAGATCCAATTATTTCACTTTTTATAGTTTCAAACGATTGTAACCCTGCTTTAGACAAGGGAAATGCAGTACGGGCAAGAGGAATCACCTTAGTGGCATAATCTGGTATTAGTGATGCATAATGTGAAAACATACCAAGGGTCCTCCTCAGCGATGCAGTGTCTCTAGGCGGAGGTAAATTTTTCAGTGGTTCCAATCGGCTGGGGTCAGGCTTGATAGTTTTTGTCATATATTATTATCATTTTATATTGTATTTTATATTATTTAATTTAGTAATGTTGGCAGCCTGATTTTGCGCGCCTTTTGTCTGCACTGTAACCTAACCATGAAGACTCACTTATGTTTTTCATCTGTAAGGTATTTGTAAGATCAGTTTTTTTAATGTCAGACCAATTGAACTGAAATTTGAAAAACCAATCTCTACCAAGTATTGTATCAAAATTACCCTCAACTACAAACAATCTACCCTCGAAACATTGGCCCTCGTAATTTACTTGTACATCTACACATTGATTGATAGTAATTACTCTTCTATCATAAGTTATTAAATTCAAAGACGGCTTCAAAGTTTTGTAAGAAACTTGAAGGTTCAATTTCTGTAATGTACTTGTCGAAATGAGACTATGAGAAGCCCCTGTATCAATTTCCATTTGTACGTTTCTATTTTCAATATTAACAGTAACCATTATTTTCTTATTACGACCACCTAATGTGAGCTGACCAATTTCTAGAAAATTGGTATTGATTTCATCATGATTTAGAGGTTGTTGTCCATTGGACTCTATCTGAACCGATTTTGTATTGATAACTTTATTGTTGTTGAGGTTAGGTTTATTTAGAATTAATGCATTTGGATTACTCCTACATACTTTTGCTATGTGACCGATCTTACCACAAAAATTGCAATTGGACCCCTTGAATCTGCAATTAGTGGCAATATGCGAGTTATTTCCACAACGAAAACATATGAAAGAATTTGTATTAGTAGATTTTGAAACATTTGAATTGTGATTATTGTACCGTATTGAAATCTTGAATTTGAACTTGAACCAACCTTTGTGTTTTGCCTTTGAAAACTTGATGTAGAAGTAGATGTAGTATTGTTAAACTTACCATTCTTGTACATAGAATCTATTTTATTTACAGTTCCTTGTGTATCGTTGAACGATCCTTGACTCTGATTCAGTAGGGTTACACCAACACTTGCTTGTTCATCGGCGAATGCTTTGTCATGCACCATAGAGTAGGTTAAGTCTTTCGTACGCAGAAAATAATTTTGTGTTGCCTTGTCATGTATACCAAAGATGATTTGGTCTCGTAATTCTTCTTCTAGTCGTTCCTCTCGTACCAAAATTTGGTATGAACACATTCATCGTTGCTTGTTGTAAAGGTCTACTCGGCTCAGCACTTTCCTGTTCGTGAAACAACATTTTCAATATATTCCAGCTGTACCGTAACGAATCCCATCCTCATCGCCAAATTGTTAGGTCGGTTCTGGTAGTTAGTCAGCACACACAAATCATTATTAAACTTCATTTATTAGAATCAATAGTAATTTATAAGAACATCAGTAATGGACATACAGTACAACACAATCAAATTCTTGCGCATTTTGATGTGACAAAGCCTCTCATAGTGGCGACTGAAGTGCATATGCAATTGGAGCTGTACTTTCTTGCTTAGATGATGAAGGGGTTGAAAGACCAATAATTTTTGCTAGTAGATGTCTTTCATCAGCAGAGCGTAATTATTCTCAGATTGATAAAGAGGCTCTTTCAATTTATTGGGGAGTGAAGAAATTTTTCAATTACTTGTTTGGTCGTCATTTCACATTACTGACTGACCACAAACCATTACAAAGCATATTGAATGCTCATGCTACTACTCCTTCCATCAGTGCAACACGTTTACTGCATTATTCATTGTTTTTACAAGGTTTTGATTATACTATAAAATATCGTAAGACTACTGAACATATGAATGCTGATTTCTGCTCAAGATTTCCTTTTGAACAGGTAAATGACAATGCTATTGATGAGGTTCAAGTTGTGCAAATGAATCAAATAAATATTTTACCTATTACTAGAAAACAAATAGCTCAAGAAACTATTAAAGATCCGGACATGTGTAAATTACTCAGGCAGATCCTAGGTACTGCAAATTCTGAATACAATAAAAATATTGCTGAATATTCGATTGAACAATGTTGTATTATGAAAGGTCTAAGAGTCATGGTTCCAAAAGTTTTGCAATCAAAAGTTCTTGACGAATTACACCAGGGACACTTGGGACTTGTAAAAATGAAAGGTCTTGCAAGAAGTTATGTATATTGGCAAAATATTGATTCAGATATTGAACTTGTTACTAAGAATTGTATACATTGTGTTAAACACTCTAGACAACAATCTAATGTAAATTTGCATCCATGGCAGTTCCCTTCAGGCCCATGGCAACGATTACATGTAGATTTTGCAAATCCTTCTCCAGGAATTTGGTTATTGATAATTGTTGACAGTTATAGTAAATGGGTTGAAACTTACATAATGAAAAGTCTTTCAAGCAAAGAAACAATTGAACACTTACGTGACTGTTTTGCTAGATTTGGGTTACCAGCTACTATTGTTTCTGATAATGGTACCTTACTCAATTTTCTTCTGGTGAATTTGAAAATTTTTGTCTTACTAATGGTATAAAGCATATTACTAGTGCTCCTTTCTTTCCCGTTTCCAATGGGCAAGCAGAACGGTGTGTACAAACTGTCAAAGCAGGATTAATCAAATGTTGTGAAGGTATGATTAATAATGAAAAATTACGATTCAAATTGAACAATTTCTTGATGAGCTATAGAAAAGCTCCACATGCTACTACTGGGGAAAGTCCATGTAACTTACTCATGAAGAGAAATATTCGTTCTAGATTAGACTTGATGTTACCTAATATTACAGATAAGGTTGTTGAGGCACAACAAAATGATGTACAAAGACATGCAATGAAAGAATTGAATTTTAATGTAAATGACAGAGTTATGTTCAGAAATTACAATAATAAGGGTAAATGGAATACTGGTATTGTGAATGCAAAAATTGGTTCTACTATGTATAATATTAAAACTGATGATAATTTTTCTGTAAAACGACATGCAAATCAAATGAAAAAATGTAACATTAATTTCTCTACTGAAGAAGCTCCTAATGATGTTCATTATTGCAATGGTGACATTGTTGCCAGGTCAGATTTAAGTGTTGACACCTCAACCACCACTACAGGCCAGGAAGAGGTTGATTCTAATTTCTCTTTCAAAAATGTTTTGCATTCAACACCAATTGCTTCTGGGAATGCCTCTGGCAATAGGTTTACTGATGTTTGTACTCCACAGGCTAGGCCTGTTCGATGTAGGAGACCTCCTGAGCGCTATTCCCCTTAGTGTTCATTACGGGGGGAGGTGTCATATATTATTATCATTTTATATTATTTAATTTAGTAATGTTGGCAGCCTGATTTTGCGCGCCTTTTGTCTGCACTGTAACCTAACCATGAAGACTCACTTATGTTTTTGTTCTGCTTTGCGATGATTGCGTTGTACTGTATGTCCATTACTGATGTTCTTATAAATTACTATTGATTCTAATAAATGAAGTTTAATAATGATTTGTGTGTGCTGACTAACTACCAGAACCGACCTAACAGTTTTGTTAGATATATGATAGCCCAGCAAGTTGATCGATTTCAGTGAAAATGAAGACTTCTCATTATTGATAGTTAGGTTGTATTTGTTTGCAGCGTTGATAAACTTTTTCAAGTTTATAATCGTGTTGCTCCTGTGTTTTGCCACAGATTGTAACATCATCAAGGTAAGCATAAGTGTCTTGAAGCTGTTCAGACCGTATAACTTGGTCAATTACACGTTGGAACACTGCCACTCCATTATTGACCCCAAACGGAATGCGTTTAAACTGGTAGAGTTGACCACATGCCTCAAATGCTGTGTAGTGCTTTTCTTCAACGAAAACATATAAAATACAATAAAACAATATAAAAACATAAAGCACCCTTTTATCTAAAACAATTAGTATTGTCTTTTCAAGTTTAAATGTTTTATTCTATAATACCTACTAGGCCTACACGGTATATTATTTGTAATGAAGTTTAATCTAGTCAATAAACTTTATAGGAGAAAATTGTTGTAGCTCAATTATTATTCTTAACTTTAAGTCCACGTTATAATGGCAGTATTTAACATATTTTGTGTTGCTATCCTTGTCTACCATTTGACAACTATTAGTTGCCAGATCAGTTAAAATTTTTTTAACTATGCTAAAATATACGGTAACTAACAAATCATTCTTTTCAATCTCAATAATGAAAACTTACTATTGAATAATTGAAAATATATTTTCTTGGTGAATAAAATATACAAAGTGGGTGAAAAGTCCGAGAAAGGCTTAATATCTCATACACAAAGATAATTTGACGGTGGGTGTGATTGGGGATCCTACTCAAATTAAAAAAACTACTCTACAATGACTTAAAAAATCTGGTCCGCCATATTGAATGCAACTACATTTTTTTAAAATAGGGAGGTGGTCGTGCGATACATGATTTCGATACGGAATTTCAAGAAAAAATGAATGGCGAAAACCACACATCGATATCTCAAACCGTTCAGAAGATATTCACATTTTTAATCATTACCACTCATATCATGTATTATTCATTTCTGATTTGCATGGTACTGATTAATAATGTGAATATCCTCTGAACGATTTGCGATATCGATGTGCGGTTTTCGCCATTCATTTTTTCTTGAAATTCCGTATCGAAATCATGTATCAAATGACCACCTTCTCATTCAAAAAAATAAAGTTGCATTCAAAATGGCGGATCCAAGATGGCGGAACAGATTTTGAAAGTCATAAAGTAGTTTTTTTAATTTGAGTGAGATCCCCAATCACACCCACCGTCAAAATTACCTTTGTATATGAGATATTAAGCCGTTCTCGGATTTTTCACCCACTCTCTACATACCGGTACAATAGTTTACCATTTTTAGCAAGAATGAACAGTTTTGTTTCTTACATTTATTTTAAAATTACGCCCTAAGAGGACTCCAGTCAGCTATTGAGTATAATTAATTCAAGTCGGGACAATATAATAACTTTACATAATCAACACTAAGTTAACATGATTCAACACTGTAAATCAAACCTTCTTGGTTTGAGAGGAACTCGTGTACACTATAAAACATTCTATCAACTAAATATTTTTTGAAGATCTTCAAATCACTCGGCTTCATCATTTGGCCTACTTTTAGGGTGGGTTTCCGAACTCGGGAATTAGCTAGGTTCTAGACTTCAAAAAGCTGGAGTCAGAAAATTGGCTTTCCGAAATGGGGTGTAGTCGTAGTCCACGTTTAAATTAAATTTCAAGAAACTAGAAAATTGAACACAAAAAAAAATAAAGAGAATAAAATTAGGCAAGAAGATTTGACTAGAATGCTTTCCTGGTTCAATAGAACTGGCCTAGCCCTAAACCTCTCAAAAACTAAGTATAATAATTATTTACATTGTCCACTCCTTGGCAGCTCCTTCACCCATCAAAATTCCAAACAATTTCTCGAGTCAAATCAATAATTATTGTGATTGTGATAGCCTACTGTAGCACAACTGATTCTATTAGGCTTTAGGAAACTAGTAGCTCTGTGAACAGTAGACCTCACGCAGTATTCTCATCCACAAAGTACCTGATTGAAACTATAGTAGCCTAGTCCAGTCAATATAGACATAAAAAAGGGGGTGTGCTTGCAATTTATATATTGTAGTTCTGATTTCTTGATATATTATTTGGGTACATAAGAGAAGTCCAGAACCAATTTCTTCATGCAAAATTTCCTTGTGCTATATACAGGTGGCCCAAAACCTCATATTTTTGGCTCATTTACCAGTTTTCAGCTATTTCTGCCAAATCTAGTAATCGGACAGAAAAATTTGCTCTCGCCTTTTTTTAGATTATAAAATTATTAATATATAAAATTCTTATCTCACTGACTCACTGATCACGATTTCTGGAAAACTACTGGACGGATTGCAGCAAAACTTGAAATATAGCTTCCTTATAAGTCCTAGGTGCTCACTAAGAAATCTTTTGGCGATATTTTAACTCTAAGGGTGGTTTTTGAGGGTTTGAAGTTCGTCTTTTAGCATGTATATTCTTCTTATTTCAATCTCTTAATTATAATTATTGCAATGTCCACACCATTTGTTAATATAGAACTATAATCTAGTACCTCTTTGAAACAGTCGTTAACTGGTAACCAAATTCATAATTTTGTCAGGTTGGCATTAAGTTGAGCTAACTTTGTTAGTTTGGCACCAAGCTGAAGATTGAAAGCATTCATCGCGGAAAAATTGATTGGGCACTGCTACTTCAATCAGAGCTATTCCTGAGAATATTATATTATTATTTATTCTCCAATCACTTGTTAATGGCATTATTTATAGCCGAAACATGTTGTGTTGAATAATTTTAGAAAGGGTAATGAGATTTATAAATATAAGAATAAATATTTTTATTTCTATTCCTGGGAGTATAGATAATTTTTATGTTTCATAAAACAAACTTTTATGACGGGAGTTCTATCAATTGATCCTATTCTATCAAGACTAATTTTGTTTGTATATCTGACAGATCGCGTGAAATGCTTAAACAATTTTGATGAAATTTTCATTATTCAGTACGGTATGATGAATGGAGGGTATTTTTAAAACTTCAGAAGTGTTCGTTGTGGAATCTGTGTGCAAAAAATGAGGAAATTCGGCCAGAATTTAACTTGACGAAGGAAAGGGGTTATCTATTAAAACGGCCAAATAGCTGTTGTTGCTTCTTCTAATGTAAAAATATATTCCATAGAAGTAAGGCGCTTTTCTCATGAATCAATTATTCCTAAACATTAGTTGTGTTAACAAAGAAAATAGAAGGTAGCTTTCAATAAAAATATTGGAGAATATCCATAATAGTTCGTTGATATTCACTTGAAACTGTCAGTATACCTCATTAATAGCATCAATGCTCCCTATTTAAATAATGCTGACACATTGTTGTGAATCTTACTATAATTTGTTTACATTAGATCAGATGGAGATAAGATGATAGCTACTGTTTCGATTTCAATCATGTTTGACATTTTCACTTCTTATACCCGTTGTTATTATTATGTGAAATAAGCTCTCATTAAATGAAATCATAATCATTGAAGTCAATTATACTAACGAACAATTTCTGATTAAATTTATGTGTGTTTGCGGATATGTATGTATGTCTGACGGATCTCGAAAACGCCTCTAACATTTTTTTCATTAAATCAGGAATAGAGTACGTTTGCAATAAATAAATTATTTTGGAACAGGTCTCAACTCTGGGAAAAATCGCTGAAGCTCTTCCAGAAAGGATTATTGGTCCCTCAATTAGCAGCCGATCAAAAAAGTTTCCATACTCTGTGGAAAACGTGAGAAAGGAAGTGTGAGCAAATGAAAAAGATTATAATAGCTGTAGTTGAGTTACCAATTTTAGCAATCTTATTTTAAAACATTGCAGTATTCATGGAACATCTGGAAGAATAGGTACAGAAAGTGACCGGATGATAGCAAAATAAATTATTTAAAATCGATCTCTCTAAACAAATGGTAGTTGAATTGATGTTTATTGTGAGGTGATAGAAATGCGACTAATTTCTTCAGCTTCTGTTGTATTGGTTCCTCTGTTGCTCTATGTTTCTACGCAGCTATGGCCTTGAGAGACACAGTTGTCCTGTCTGTTAATTCCTAATCCGGACTAAATACCACCAGAACCAATCAGAGAAGCCTTCTATTAAAAAAACCCCTGCTCTGATTAGTTCTCATGGAATTTAATCATGATTGAAATTGAACAGGCTTTTGAGCTACTGTACCTGATATATTCATGTTTGAAAATCTGCTAAAACTATATCGAAAAAACATAATATTCCATCAGCTGGTCCTATTTCCTTTCATCCTATACTATTAAACAAGCAATTTCTGTTTATATGTTTAGATGTTCAGATGTTTGGATGTTTAGATATTTAGATGTTTATAAAATTCAAAATTCATTTTTTTATTTGCAGAAACCCTTGAGGACATCAAGGGCATTACACAAGTCAAATATACAATCAACAAAAAAATATTAAACATACAAGCAATAGAGTCTCACTATTAACTAATAAGAAAATCAGCTGTTATATGTTTGTATTTCACCAGCTCTCAAAAACGGCTCTAACGATTCTCACGAAATTCAGAGCATAGTAGGTTTATAATTTAAAAATTCGATTGCACTAGTTCTCATCCCTGGGAAAACTCGCTGAAGGACATTAAAAGGATAATTATTATTTATCCTTGGAAAAACAGCTGATAATAATTATTTCGTCGTCTGTTGATGATGGAATTGAGTGAGCGAGTTAATGTGTGTGGGACTGTGTCAAAATTATGACTCAGCTGTTATACTTTTGTAATCATTCAATCAGGTACTTAGTGCCTGTTGCAAAAAAAGCCGAATTATTTCCAATCCTGATGAATTCCAGTAGATCCATCTTTTTGAAATGGTCTTCTCTGATTTGGTTCACGTGAAATTAATCAGGATTAAAATTCAACCGGCTTTTGTGCAACCGGGCCTTTGTGAGGGAAATTTTTGCATTCCTCTGGGAATTAATTAATCTCAATTTACTGTGATTAGATGGAACATTTCTGTATGAACTATGAATGATATTATAATTTATTCTTTCGTAATAAATTTTTTATGCTTTTGTACTCCAGAGCGAAGCTCAGTCCCCGATATTGATGTCATTACATGACACAAGACAAACCTATTGATATAATATCAATATGGTGATATATATCATGATATTCATGTTCATGATATATATCAATGAATATTATATCTATTTATAATTATGAATCACAAGTAAATACTGAAGTTCTCAATTTAGATAGAAATTAAATTAAGTTACATGTTAATTTACATTCGAATTTTCATCCCTAAGCTTTTGGTTTCAAGCTAAGATTAAAGAAAGAAATCATATTTCATGACGGGAGTTGCTTCTATCAATTGATCCTATTCTATTAAGACTAATTTTGTTTGTATACTCGACAGATCACGAAAACTGCTTAAAGGGGTATTTTAAAAACTTCAGAAGTGTCCGTTGTGGAATCTGTTTGTGAAGAATGAGGGAATTCGGCCAAATTATTCCTCAACATTGATCGTTTTACCAAAGAAAATATAAGGTAACTTTTGATAAAAATATTGGAGAATATGTATAATAGTTCGTTGACTGTCAGTATTCCTCATTAATAGCATCAATGCTCCCCTTTCAAACAATGCTGACACATTGATGTGAATCTTACCATAATCTGGTTACTTTAGTTAGACAGCCTTGAGTGAGACAGTTGCACTGTCTGTTAATTAATAATCCGGACTAAATACCACGAGAACCAATCAGAGAAGCCTTCTATCAAAAAAACCCTGCTCTGATTAATTCTCATGAAATTTAATCCTGATTGAAATTGAACATGCTTTTGTGCTACTGGGCCTGATATTTTCATGTTTCAAAATCAGCTAAAAACTAAATCGAAAAAACATAATATTCCATCAGCTGCTCCTATTTCCTTTCATGATGTTATTACAACACAAGACAGTAGTATAAAAAGGCGGGTTCTGGGACACAAGTGTCCCAGAACCCGCCTTTATCTCAAGGTCATCCAGGCGCCTCAAGGTCATCCAGGTCAACCACCCCTAACCTCAAGGTCATCCAGGTCAACCACCCCTAACCTCAAGGTCATCCAGGTCAACCACCCCTAACCTCAAGGTCATCCAGGTCAACCACACCTACCTCAAGGTCATCTAGGTCAACCACACCTACCTCAAGGTCATCTAGGTCAACACACCTAACCTCAAGGTCATCTAGGTCAACCACACCTAACCTCAAGGTCATTTAGGTCAACCACACCTAACCTCAAGGTCATCCAGGTCAACCAAACCTAACCTCAAGGTCATCTAGGTCAACCACACCTAACCTCAAAAAAAAAAAAAAAAAAAAAATTTAAAAACACATAAAATCGGGAATAAATGGGAAAAAGGGAAGAAAAAAAAAAAAAAAAAAATTAAAAACACATAAAATCGGGAATAAATGGGAAAAAGGGAAGAAAAAATTCCCTACTGATCTTGAACTGGGGTATAAAAGGAGTTGTTCTGCAAGGAGTGGGACATTGTGTCTTGGGCAGTCATGCCTTCAGTACGTGTGTGTGCCACCTGTACGTGTGTGTGTGATTTTGGTGTATTGGTTTTGGATTACTTTCATCTTTATCAACATCAAGAGTAAGTACCAGTGCATTTTATAGTTATATATATATTTATATTATATTCATGATTTAACAATTAAGTTCAAAAGAGTAGAATTTTGAAGTGGATGGTTTGAGACTGACAATTAAATTCTAAAATGACTTAAATTCGAAAATGATAAGTTTAATTATGAATTAGGCTCCAATACATACAAGTTGAGAGTTTAATTGTGAATTATGTTCTTTGAGTTGGTGGTTGTAATTCAACCTAACCTAAAAAACGTATAACAAGTCTTTGCCCTAGAATTAGGCTGTACCCACAATATGTTCGACATTGATAGTATGTATGTCGTTTCAGACATGAGCGGCAATGGTTCTAATGATCAGGAGCACCCATCCCACCTCAGGAAGTAGATCCTAGACCCCATTCACATTCCCCCCATACAGCTCCCGACCATCATCCTTAGAACATAAACACCTACGAACCTCCATCCCCGACCCACCCACACATCCGACCCACAATCCTAGATATTGATACTGATTCACCGCCTTCATCCCCCACATCTGTTGATGAAGGTATATATATATAGAGTTGAATACTGCATACCATACTAATACAATATTGTTTTGCATTGTTCCAGATGAGCAAACTCCAAACTACACCATCTCCAGTATCATCAATCTTCCAGACATCATCAACCAAGCGTGCATGACCCTACTGGATGAGGAGTCAAAATTCGAAGGAAATTCCAGTGGATGGAGTTTGCTTATCATCAATGGATTGCTCATCAGAAGTAGACCTCAATCCATAACACCAGTCATACAACCACCACCAGTCATCCAACCACCACCAGTCGCCCCACTATCGCCACCAGTCATCCCACTATCGCCACCAGTCGCCCCACTATCGCCGCAGTCGCCCCACTATCGCCACCAGTCGCCCCACTATCGCCGCCAGTCGTCCCACTATCATCACCAGTCGCCCCACTATTGCCACCAGTCGCCCCACTATCGCCGCCAGTCACCCCACTATCGCCACCAGTCGCCCCACTATCGCCGCCAGTCGCCCCACTATCACCACCAGTTGCCCCACTATCGCCGCCAGTTGTCCCACTATCGCCACCAGTCGCCCCACTATCGCCACCAGTCACCCCACTATCGCCACCAGTCGCCCCACTATCGCCGCCAGTCGTCCCACTATCGCCACCAGTCGCCCCACTATCACCACCAGTTATATAGCTTTGATCGTAGGCCTACATACTCAAGTGGGGCTCGGCCAGCATATTCGTCTTTGAACTTTCCAAGCACCATTTTGTTTGCATCCGAGTAGCATGGGTGGTCTGCAGGGTACTCTGAAGTGTCAAAGATATCTTTAAGCTGCTGGTTGTTGATGATGTCATTGTATAGGTTCTCAGTTTTCACGATGTAGAATAAGCTGTCAGTATCCTGATAAAGCAGTTGTAGGTTCTCTTTGTATGTAGGTTTCATCACATTGTAGTGGAACTGGTACATAAGGGTCTTGCTGATGTCAAGCACTGATAACCCTATATAGATGGGCTTATTGAGCTCCACTTTCTCTTTATGCATTGTAACAGCACAGATATTCTCTCCAAATATAATGTGGTCCTTGTACACTGGTCGAGCAATCAGTTTCTTCAAACGCTTCTCATCATTCACTAGCTCCATGCTCATTCTTTTTCACACATTCTCCATTGTTTTAACAAACACGGCATTGTTCATGAGTTTGAAAAAGTTCTTTTCAAACTTATTCTTTGACTGTTGTCGAAGTCTGGTGTTTAACATGATGTAGGGTGCTAGGAAGTCCTCCTGCTCAAACCTTACACCTCGATGAACTTTAGTGATTTTCATTCCATGCTGTACTGCCTGTTTTAGGGTGCAGTAGTGACATACATAATGTTTGCAATTGCTTAGAGCTGTCATGAGTCGTATATGATTAGATTCAAGAGTTTTCTTGTTCTCTGCAAGAAATGGGAAATCATTGTGCTCATCATGCAATTTGGAAGGGTACTCAATGTCCACCTCTAGAATGTATCCAATCTCCATATCATCCCCTAAACCTGTAATACCCATTGTTACTGCTTCCAATTCAGTCAGATGTCAACTCAGTCAAATGTCATTGATACCAGATGGTGATAAAGAATCACCAGTAAGTTTGCTGTATGATAATGGAAAGTATTATTGTAATAATGTTCGAGAAAGTAAAATACTATTGAATGTATAACCATTTGTAATATAATAATAAAGAAATAAACCCTCATTGGCTGATCCACTGTCTAAAACTAACTCTCATGTAATGATGTAAACATGTATGAAATAAACCTCATTTTGTATGTTAACCATTGATTGAGAGTTTCATTAATTCATATAGGTAAAAAAATCACCTTACTTTAGTTTCGGCAATACAATTTCAGCGACCCCCACTCCACCTCCCTCTATCACATGAACAATGGCCGCCAGCATTAAGGACTCTAGCTCAAGATGGTCATACAGGACCTGTCACTCTATATGGTCATGGAGACCTATCACTCCAGATCAATATGTACATGGTAGACCTACTGGATCAAGATGTCCATGGGAGACTCTAGATCAACATGGTCATGCTGCTCTAGAGATCAAAATGGTATTGAAGATAGATATTTTCAATGACTCCCACTCGATGCTCAGACATGACATATTCTCAATGACCCTCACTCCTCCTGTCACATGTCTGTATGGCATAATTGGGTCGTCCACTCAGTGGTCAGTCAGTCAGTTCAATTACTGATCAGTCACTGATCAGTCTGATCAGTCACTGATCAGTCTGATCAGTAATTGATCAGTCACTGTTCAGTCACTGTTCAGTTACTGATCAGTCACTGATCAGTCTGATCAGTAACTGATCAGTCACTGTTCAGTCACTGATCAGTCACTGATCAGTCACTGTTCAGTCACTGTTCACTTACAGCAAGCTGCAATGAGCTTGGACATAGTTGTTAAAGTATACATAGTATAGGAGTTACAAGAAGGCTAGAATTGCTCATTATTGCAATCAAACAGGTATATTGTAGGAACAATAGTTAAGAGTACAAGGCACATCCTGCACTATCAACTCCTATAGTAAATTTCTCTTGGAAACATTTATGGATAGTCATATAGTGCTAACAAAAGTAAAGTATTAGTGAGTTATGATATTATGAATTGAAATTTATAAATTTATTAGAATAAATGGTTTTGTTTCAATTCAGAACTGGGATGAATCTGAATTTCAGGTTCATGATTTGGGAATTTCTATCAGAATCGATGAATGGGAGAATACAAATAAGGTACTTGGTAACTTCTATTCCATTTTAATAATTTCAGAAGCTGTACAGAGAACAGTGAGTATATTAAGTTAATATTGGATTATTCAATTTCATTTCAGTATAAGGCCAACGATTTTCATTCATGAATGGAGCTGATATGACAGACAATTCCACTTTGATCAATATCTTTCAAGTTATATTACAACTTGAATTTCTACTTTTCTCATTCTATCACCCCGGCATCAAATTAATGCAATCGGTAGTTATTATAATGAAATCATATAGAGCTCTAATTTTATACAAAATTGGCATTTCCAATGATGTTTTACTATGTATGGATCTCTCAATTATTAAGCTTTTCGCATTCAATGCGTGAGTTGTAACAGTAATGCAGCCAAGGGTTACCGGTAATCCTTCCTACAACTTCATGCGACTTTGGAATTTGATACATGGAATGTGAGACTATCAGCAGTAGATTGCTTTTAGCGAAGTGAAGTAATAAGTTTTTATAGAACTAGATAATTTGCACCGCATATCCTGTTTCAATTTGATAAGAGTGGAAGGAATAAACACTTCATAATAGAACAAATTCACACCGGGACTATGGTATCTATTTCATATAAATAAATAGAAGAATAGAGTTCGCGGGGAATGATTTACACCGCATATATCCTGCTTTTATTTTTATTAGAGTGGAAGGAATAGAGGAAACATTGTTTTGTGTGAATGAGATAATAGGATGTTTTTTTCTTAATCATAGGAAAGGATATGCGGTCAAGAAGTGGAGCAATTTTTAGAACAGGAAACCATAAACAGCTTTACTCGCAAACTTATTATTTATATACTTTTCTCATTGGAAATATACATATCGTCTCCTAACGATAAAGTCGGCTTATCCATAAGGAAATATCCTACACAATCCCGTTTTTTGCATGTTGGGGAGATAAAAAAAATTTAATAAATTGCGGTAAATCTTCTTCAATGTGTTAGAAGCTCTCACACACTCAGTAGTGATGTCACTATACTTAGAGTTGGAAGAACTCCTGAATATGGAGGTGGTTAACATTGATGATGAAGCGGTATGTACTCTATGAGAACTTTTCCTCTATCTATATTCACTTCATTATAAGTATTCAATATTTATGTATAAATATTCATATTTATTTATACATACTTCATTATTAGTAGATGAGAAGTATGGATTTGATACTCTCTCTCTCTTGTCATGCTCTAGTCAATATAGTCATACCTAATTACATTCAGTCATGCTCAATTACATTTAGTCACGGCCTATTTGATGTTGATTTATAGCAGAGAGAGATATGTGTGAGAGAGAGAGAGAGGCAATCTAGTGACAGATTTAAGTGAAACGAATTTCTGTTAGATTTAAGTGAAACGAACTTCTTACTATCATAAATTCTAGATGTACTTGACAACTAGGATGAGATTTTACCATTCTTTCAATACATATCCAGCAGTAACATTCAAATCCCATCTTTTCCTTTTAAAACTCTTCATGTTGTGTGTGTGTGTGTGTGTATTCAGCACAGTTGAATATTCTTTTGGAAGAATAATAATGAATTCAAAGTTGTCTTCTGAATATATATTGATATAAATTAAATCATTTTCACCAAATCTTACATTCTTAACATAGAACCAATCAAACTGAAAAACATTATGGTAATGCTTTAATAGGATATATCTCCAATGAAAGTTCATTGAAAATTGGCATATCAAAGTTTGTCATTTCTTATTACAGTTTTCACTCATCTCACAGCACAATGTAGCAACATTTATAGATAAGGATATACAAGCTTACTGTGAGACAACCTTGGACGTTATCATTACGCACCAATTCTCCTCTTGGTGGATGATTAACATGTTTCAAAATTTCACTTCAGAGACCTTACAAGGAGGAATGCGGTTCCGGTCTATATATTCAAGCCCACCCCACCATTTTGAAACCATATGCTAGTACTGAATATTAATTTGTCTTACCAACTCTACAAGGTTCAATTCATTTTTGCATACTTTGAAATGTAAAATTGGAATGCATTCTATTACTGTTTAATCCATAGTATTTTTCTTTCTTTACAGCTAGCTGAGAGTAATAGTATTGGTTTGGAGGAGTGGTTGAGGCGACTGGATGCACCGGTCGCTTCTCCACCACCAGCATCCCCACCAGCAGCATCTCCACCGCCAGCCATCCAACCACTGGCAGCATCCCCACCAGTAGCATCCCCACCGGGACTTTATTTGCACTGTATTTTATTCTATATTCCATGTTTCATATCCAATTATTCTGTATGTCTATATTATTCTATATTTGCACTGTATTTTATTCTGTATTTCTATATTACATGTTTCATATCCAATTATATGATTATTATTATTATTATCCAACATTTGTTTTTATTTCACCACCTGTTGATTTAGTATATATAAGAAACAGCTTAAACCAAGCACTAGTCTCAAGATGCATATCACACCCTGCACTATATGACTATCCATAAATGTTTCCAAGAGAAATTTACTATAGGAGTTGATGACAATTTTTGATAGTGCAGGATGTGCCTTGTACTCTTAACTATTGTTCCCACAATATACCTGTTTGATTACAATAATGACAAATTCTACCCTTCTTATAACTCCTATACTATGTATACTGTAGGAACAATAGTTGATATATTTTACAGTTTGAAAACCTGGAAGCATTGTATGTGTCAAACTATTGGATATAGGAAGAAGTTGAGAACCCCAACATAGATTTGAATTATGAAATTAGAATCAAGCTAGATGTTCTAGAGCATAACCCCAGTAGGAATAAGGAAAGAGTTATTTTCTGTATCTGATTGCCTTGACCACATCATCAGCTGACTTGCTTTTAATTGGTATAGCAAAGGCGAACTTACTAAGACAATTGATAATAGTAATTATGTATCTATTACCTTTGTTCTGTTGAGCATATGGTATCATCTCAACAAGGTCAGCTTGATAGAGGTCATAAAGACCTTTGACTGTAACCTTTCTTGTTGGGAAGTTCCAACAAGCTTGCTTGTGCAGCTCTTGTGCTAATACTGTCTTATCCATACTGGATATATGAACTTGCTAATTAGCATTTATATAGGCATCAGGCTGTTGAGCTCAACCATCATGAACTTCCTACATGGTATGATAAAGACAAGTTTATCATAGAAGGATGCTTCCTATTGTATTTACTATACCTTAAATGTCTAAGAGTGCTTACTCTAGAAGTTGAAGGGTGTATGGAATAAGATGTACAACATATTTCTCTTGAAATAACACACTCTCTCTTTTATTGATACATAACATAATATATATAAACTGAGCATTCATATGAATAATGAGATTATTTACATTACAATTCAATAGATTCAGTCCAATATATCGAGAACTATCCAGTGATATAATTCACCCAATCTATCACTTATTTCGCAGAATCCTCTGCTGAATGAGAATTTCAAGATGGCTGCTCCCTCGCATAGGTCGGTATAGCTTAACACTTCGGCATCATGAAAGATGGATGTTAGTGTCTCTAGAAAGTTTTGAGCCGTTCCAAACGGTTCTGGTAGGTCCTTATCTCCAAACTTCAGAAATGGTTGTACAATCCATTGGTTGCTGGTTACTAGTAGACAGTCTCCACACTCACACATATCTGCTTGCTCCACTGCAGGCTGATGTTGGCACTGGGTCTGGCACAGTGTTAGGAGTTGTAGTAGCAGGAGTACTAGCTGGAGTAGTAGCTGGAGTTCTAGTTGTAGCTGATGCTAGTTCTTTACAGCACGGTGCACAGACCTCAACTGATGATGACCGCTTCCAAAAAGTCTTGCGATGTGAATGTAGGGTGAAGACATGTGCGCAGTGGATTTGTTAACACTTCCGGGCATGAGGTATGATGTCACTTTTCAAGCAATTTTCTCAGAATGCTGTACTGGGATGCATCACCATCTATTTTATAGTCATTTGATAAGGGACGTGACTGTTTAGCAGGGATAGTACTGCTTCCTGACTCATTGACGTTATCAATGAGCTCATCATGTGATGAGGAATGTAGCCGTTTAGCTGTTGTAGTACTGCTAGCTGCCTGAACCTTGGGAATTTCTTGAGAGTCAATCATCTCTTCCTCCATATCATAATCCTCCTCCTCCTCCTCCTCCTCCTCCTCCTCCTCCTCCTCTGCCTCCTCATCAATGTGTGCTAGAGTGGGGATCTTGTAATGTCCATGTGCAAGAGTTGTAATTCCATCATCTAGAATATACCTCTTCTCATCAGCTTTGCTCAATGCCTTCTTTCTCATGACTTGAGTCATGATCTGATGTTTCCTAGTGCCAAACATCACTTGTTCTCTATAGATATCCTCATCACCATATAGACAATCTAGATAGTCTTGGAAGCCTATGTAACGTTCAGCATGTGCCCAAGACACAATGTACCACTCCTTGCAGAACAACTCCTTTTATACCCCAGTTCAAGATCAGTAGGGAATTTTTTCCCTTTTCCTTTTTCCCATTTATTCCCGATTTTATGTGTTTTTAAATTCAAAAAAAAAAAAATTTTTTTTTATTTATTTTTTTTTAATTTTTTTTTTTTTTTTGAGGTTAGGTGTGGTTGACCTAGATGACCTTGAGGTTAGGTTTGGTTGACCTAAATGACCTTGAGGTTAGGTGTGGTTGACCTAGATGACCTTGAGGTTAGGTGTGGTTGACCTAGATGACCTTGAGGTAGGTGTGGTTGACCTAGATGACATTGAGGTGGGTGTGGTTGACCTAGATGACCTTGAGGTTAGGGGTGGTTGAGCTGGATGACCTTGAGGTTAGGGGTGGTTGACCTGGATGACCTTGAGGCGCCTGGATGACCTTGAGATAAAGGTGGGTTCTGGGACACTTGTGTCCCAGAACCCGCCTTTTTATACTACTCAAGACAAACCTATTGATATTGATAGATGACAAGTAAATTCTAAAGTTGTCAATTTAAATTGAGCTACATGTTAGTTTACATCCAAATTTTCGTCCCTTAGCTTTTGGTTTCAAGCTAAGATAGAAATCATATAATGGTAGTCAATAATCAAAGTGATTGAATAAACTCTATTCAGATTTATGCAAATTCACATTAAAATGATCCCATTCTAATATTTATGATTGTAGAGTTTAGGACATGTGAAATCAGCCACAATAAATGTTATACTATTATGAATGGACTCTTATGTATGAATGGATGGACTTCCATGGAAGAAAGAATTAGTGATTGGCTGCTTTTACACTTTTGGATGAGTGAAACGAAAAGTAAGCGACAAGCTATGCCCAAAATTCCAGAATAATTAAGAGATCCATGGATACCAGAGTCATCAAATTCTGAATCAACCTAAGTTGGAATTTAATCTTCAATTGCCAAATCAAAAATAACATGATCACTGCTAATTTGATAACTGTCAACGGGAAATATTAATTGCCAATGAATGAAGTCAAAGGCGACTTTTAAGCCCTGCCCCATATCCTACAAAATTCGCTGCAATTAGACTACTCTTCTACAGAGCACTTCCAACACATCAATTAATTATTCGAATGATTTGACTCAATGATTTTCTACCAAGTTGTGGCCTAATCTAAAAAACGAATATAACAATTTTGGTAGGATTTACATTATAAATGTTCCACAAAAATAATTTAATCTTTTAATTTCCATAGCGAAGCACGGGTGTCCTGTTAGTATCTCTATACTTATAAAAGGCTAATAGTTCAGGAGCTAGCTTACATTGAGCATACATGAGAGAGGCAGAGAATTTGACTTTGGATTATTGTTAGGGGGTCTTTAGTGTATATGAAACTCGATGTCGTCACGTCCCAGGGTGGTCGACTGATTGGGTGGGAGGGGGGTAAGTTGTAAAAAACGTGCGCTTATTAAATCGCCTGTCCTGCAGTTACTATTCATAGTACAGCTTTGACCTTTCTCTCAATATTATGTACTTATAACTGGCTTTCAATGTGGTCCTCTACATTTTTGCGATAAACTACATAGTTTTTCCGCAAAAAAATAAAATATCTCAAAAAATGTATTTTTGTATTATGGACTTTTTGTTATTTCTTGAATATTTAAGTCGTTAGCCGACTTAGAGGAAAAGGCTCCGAATAAAAGTTGTAGGCCGTTTCTTCCTGAATTCAATGATATATACAGTTTGGGGGTTACGATCATAGATGCGGCGGTGGGAGGGGGATAAGTAGCACTGTTATGCTGCGGTGCGGTCCTCCCCCATGATTAATGCGCGCGTAGTGGCCTGTCTATCAAATCGCTCCTACTATTCTATGCATTCAAATTATGTATTTCAGCAACGCTATCTTATGTATTTTCGGTCGCTGAACACGATTTTTCAACTCTCAAGCCTCAATAATTGATAATTCTTATCATAATATACAAATTATGGTCAAAATTACAAACTTCATCTCATTCTGCAAGGAAACTAAGAAATGACTGTTTGAAATAAACGAAATTCGAGTTTCAAGAAATATATTAAGATAGAAAATGATAATATTTATATGTGATTATGTTTTATTGTTTTTATTTTAAATTAATTTATTGTGATGCGCTGCAGACTACATTATTAATTACACACTGGCCACGCTTACTTGATATAGTGGTCAGTTGATTTCCAAGAAATGTTTGTGGAATTTCTTAGTTCTTTATCATGGTGGAAATGGAATTCATCATCCATTCATTATCATGATAATTATGTTTAATATGAAAATGTTAAACTTTCGTGAATCTTCAGTTTGTCGTGAACTTTTGAGAAAGTATATCCAATATAATAATAGGCTAGGTATATGTCAAATCAAAATGGAATGAAAATTTAAATATTCATTCAAATTATTTCTAACAGTATTATTATAATGGTATTTCATTAATGTGACATGGGTAGTATTTGATTACTTATTTATTGATTGATTTTTTTGTGTTTTAGATTTAAGATTTTTTTTCAGGAGAAAAGACTCTGATATTAGAATAATAATTTCCGTAGTTGGACTTTAGTGAGATAATATATAATTTAGTGAGTAAGTACGCCTCTTACAAGGTTTTTGGGGGATGAAGTTGTAGGGTTATGGACGTGGAACCAAATAATCCTCGAATGAAAGCTGTCAAAACCGTTCTATCTAGTTGGAGGCGAGCGTATTTAGCTTCTGCAGGATGATCGTTGGGGATTGGTATTGCCTTTAAGCCTAATTCTCGACAGCGATCCGCATACGCGCGTATTGGCTCATTCCAGTGTTGTTTAATCGCACTCAACGCGAATAAATGACTTTCAGGTTCTCGTAACTCTTTGAATCTTTCTAGAAGAAATTTTTCATACTTGACAAAAGTTGCTCCCTCAGATAATAATTCGGGATGAGTGTTCAAACAGACAGACGCAGCCCCAGATGTTTTTAATTTACATATGAGCTTTTTATCGTTATCAGACCAATTACCAGACTGTGCTACAAATTTTAAATTTTGAATAAATTCCTGCACTTTTTGTCCACCTTCTGCACCTGAAAATGTTCTTACAAGTGATTGTAAACCTAAATCCTTACGTACTAAGGTTGTTGGTCAAACCTGTTGACTGTTTGAAGCATTAACAGTGTCTAACTCTTGCTGTAATCTAGCTTTTTCTAAGTGTTCACGTTCCGTTTGTGCCCTAAGTTGTCTCAATTGCTCTTGTAAACACTCTATTTCTGATCTATCAACATTTTGAACAGGTAGATCAGGTTGTACTTCATTCATCTTGAAGGGTTGACTTGAAATCTTAAATTTTGAATGGTTTCTGTGAAAAATCTTATTTCTATTAATCTAACAATTCTATTTCCATCTAAGATCTGATTATAATAAAGTAATCAACATTCACTTTCTCAATTTAATCTATTTTTCAATTCAAATTTTCTATTATTTTCTCGTTTCTAACAGTGAATTTTTGTCCCATGACTCCGAACTGGTTCGATAGACATTTTTGCAGTCTATCCCACCGCACGCCACCAGTTTTGTAACCGCCCTTGATGGGGGTTGAAGATATCTTATTACTACTTCAAGGGAGTCATGGGAACTGGATAGACAACAACATTGTATTTCCTAAAGAATTTCTCATTTAAATTGTCAATTACTTGCAATTTAAAGAACGAATATGCAGTACATTTTATCAAAATATTATTCCTACAAGAACTACCTGCCAATAAGATCCTGTTAACTAGAAATTTTACTACAACAAGAATTTTACTAATTAGGGTCTCGGCCGGGTGAAAATGTTCTATAAGGAGCTAGAAATTTAGGCACTTACCCACAGCTATCACTCCCACCGTAATCCCAAACCACAGGACACTCACATATATCATAATGCCGGAAAAATAACTTAACTTTTTGCAATACGGTTTGGATTTTGATCCGCTCGATACCTCGGTTGTTTAACGACTGAAGGTTTTCCGTCCGGAAAACCTCCCCCTCTCCACGTCAGTGTGCCAGAAGGCCTAACTGCTGCTATTGGAAGAGTCAGTTCTCACGAGATTCGGCAAGCGGGTACTTGCCAGGTCTGTGAAAATAGTATTCCTCTGTGAAAATATCTACAGGCTACCAAACATCCGCCTTGTCCTTGTCTCGTGGAGCCGCCTCATCCGCGAGAACTAGCAAATATCCCTGAATTTGCTGGTTCCCAGAGTCGTTTAGACATAAGTTAGCAGAATCTTATTGTCGCTGCAAAAATACTACTTACTCACTAAATTATATATTATCTCACTAAAGTCCAACTACGGAAATTATTATTCTAATATCAGAGTCTTTTCTCCTGAAAAAAAATTTAAATCTAAAACACAAAAAAATCAATCAAAAAATAAGTAATCAAATACTACCCATGTCACACTACCCCCTTCTTCGCAAAAGGGTGACTATCCCTTCCGATTACTTCTCACTTCATACTTTTGATTGCTTTTCACTTCACACTTGCCACAATAACACTTTGCTGTACTGCACTGGTTGAGCGGTGTCGACCAAAGGGATGGAGTTGCTTGGTGGTGGAATCGCAGTTGGGGGCGCTGAGTTGAGTGGCTTGGCTGCTACAGGTACTGTTGCCGGTTCCGGGCCTGCTGGACAGAGCACGCGCCTCCATCGTGGTAGTGAAGTTGGCGTACGACCACACACCAGGAAGTAGCACCTCTCGTACAAGTAGTAGGCTTTCAACAGCCCCAGGAAAAGGAGCGTCAGTCCTCCGCAGATGAACTTCATGGTGTTGTCCTCGGCCGACGTCGGTTGCAGCTTCTCCGTCTGCTGCACAGCATACATGAGATTGGAGATAGCTATCTCATCCACGCCCATCGGTCCAGGGGAGAGTTGGCCTCCTTGTCGCTCTAGTACGCTCGTTGTCGTCTCCTTGTAACTCCGTTGTCGTCTCCTTTTCGCCGAAGAGTAGAGCTGAGACACGATGGATGGATAATAGTGTCTGTGGCTGATCGGGCACAGAGTGATTGGCCCACATTTCTGTAGCATCTCGGAAGAGAAGGTAGCGTAGTGGTTTCGATCCTGGAAGATGAGTAGCAAAAGATGATTCAGCTCATAACGCACTGAAGAATGGAAGAATGGCTGCTTTAGTCTGGCACTGGTAGTGTAGTGAGTGGTCTGGAACACTTTTTACCTTCACCTAAAAGTCTGGTGCAACAATCATTAAAGTTCTATCACAACAGTCACAGTTATCACAAAGATACGGGAAGTGCCAGTCCCAAATAATATTGTTCGTTTCTAGCTCTCTGGGGGAAGGGATAACCGACCGAGCCCTTCATAATTTTTACTGATCTAACATTAACAAATCTATACCTAATCATTTATCCAATCAAACTCAAATATAAACTCAAACTCCAATATAAATTCAATCCTAGAATAATGATCATTTCAAAGCAAAATCTATATAAGTACTAATAGCCTAATTCATTTCCAAAGTCCTAGTCAACCTTTAATGTAATAGCAATATCATTTTCAACTCTAATACTAAAGTTCTATAGAAATTACTCTCAAGTACTTCTGCACCTAATTAACAATAAGAACACATAATTATCTATTAACTATCATCTATAATAAAAATTCCATTCAATCAAGTAGATAACATCAAAATAGTTTCCTTCCAATAATACCAAACAATAGTATCAGAATATCCTTGTCTTCATAATTCATTCCTATACTTTAATTCATTCATAATATCTAGAATATAAAGTTTAGCCTGTGATATTTTATTGATTTCAATTATTGTTCTATTTTTATATTATATTTTTTATCGCTCTTTATATATTTTTTGCCTCGCTTTATTTTTTGCATTATTTGTGTAATATATGTATGAAACGTTTATGGTGTGCAATTTATTTATTATTCCTCAACACTATTGTATAAGTATCATATTTATATATATTTATTTTTTATTGAATTACAAGAGTTATAGGAGAAGCCCATATCTAGGCCTATCAAGATTTTTTAAGACTGAATACTATTAGAAAACCACGACCTAATTATATCAAATCTCATGCTTTACCGACTGATGCCAAGCAGGAGGCTAATCGTTATTTAAATATAAAGAATAACGTGACATAAAGACATGCCGTACCAACGTGGGACTGATGATGAGAGCCAAGCTCATTGAATAATTATTTGAAATTAAGTCAATAACCATATTGAAAATTATAGATAACTTATACGAGTTTTGAGGAAAACTGGCGAAGGAAATTTGTATTACTTTTTGGGGAATCAATAGCTTTAAATAAGAGAAATTATATGTTTTAAAGAAAATTTTATATTATTAGTACTGTAAAAAATACATGTTTATAGAGAGAGATTATATTTTATAAGCCTAAACTGCTATTACTTTCTAGTCAAAAATATATTATGTGTTTAAGCCGGTTGGAAAATAAGTCACAGCCTGTAAACTAGCCAAGAATAAATAAAACAAAACATTGGGGGCGCTAGAGCATTATAAAAAACTTAAGTATAAATACCTTGTTGTATGAGTATCCAAACACTTTACACATCACTGTTTCACTGTAAGTCCCGGTTTGTGTCTCTTTTTTAAGCATTTTCGCTTATCATTTATCACTTTTTAATTAGCATTTATCATATTTGACATAATGAATCACACTCCCGCAAACTCTGAAGTTTCATATATGTACGGCGGTTGCACAGATCCCACTTTGTCGACTCCAAGCACATCAAACCCCACCACGGTAGATGCCAATACGCCACGAGAAAGGGAACCAGGAAGCGTCGGGTCGATAGTCTTCGATCCACCAGGTCTGCAACCTCTATCATCCACTCGAATCGACGCCGCTGACACACCATTGAATCAACGGATAGTAGAGATCAACTTTGAAGGGGGCGAGGAGCAGCCTGCAGAACCCGCATCGCCGGAGGCCGAGTCACACCTGAGCAAACAAAGTATATTTTCAATCACAGAGTTAGATCCGCTTCAAAAGGTAATAATGGAACAAACTAGCAGTACTTTCAATATTATGTTACAAAAAACAATGGATAATATGATGCAGGAGATTAAAAAAGAGATTGCTACAGTAAAAGAGGAAAATAAACAAACAGTGGAACAGGGCATGAAAGAGACCGCAGGCGCTATAAAATCAGTAGAACAACGGTTGGATAATATTGAAACTAAAGTAGAGAATCATAGGGAAGAATTAAAAGCAATGATAACCCTACAAAAAGAAAGTCAGGATAAAGTTACGGCAGGATTATCGGAAAGGTTGGATACGGTTACATGTGAACTCAATGAAGGATAGATAACCTAACCATACAAATCACTACACCCATTCAGGATATAACAAATAACATTAAGGCCGATTGCCACCAAGAAATCCACAAACAAATTACCGTTGCCAATCAAACCTTAACAACTACAGTTGACAAAAATATTAACAGTATTAAAGAAATACAAAATAAACAGATTAATATGTCCACAAAAATGAACCACTGCAAGGTAGCATAAATCAAAATACAGAAACCTGTAAAGCTTTAAACGGAACTCTACTAATTCAAAAATCCACTCTGACTCAATAAATCAAGAAATAAACGCAAATAAAATTACACATAATAGTCAATGGCAGATAACACAGGAAAAAATAACAGCATTAGAAAATCATATTCAACAACGACCTCAAGGGATTCAAACAGACAACCTCAACGTACATAGTATATTACAAGGACTAGGAAAATTTGATAATACTGATCGCCATTTGCAACCTCAACCATTCATTGATCAGATAAAATTAGTACAAACTCTTGCACCTACCTCTTGGAATTTTTGGCGTCTTCGTTTGACTAATTTATTGATTGGCGAACCCCTGATGTTCTTTCGGAGTAGAGCCCATGAATTTACATCATTGGATGAGTTTGTAGCTGTCTTCCTGGAACAGTATTGGAGCAGAAGTAAACAGTTGGACGTGCTAGCGGACATTATATCATGCGATTTCAACCCTAACTTAGACGGTGCATGTACCACTTTCGTCACTGCCCTACAGTTTAAAAATTCTCAATTGAGCGAGCCCATTAAGGAATCGGCATTAGCAAGTATTATTTTAAAGAAGCTACCGTATCAAGTTAGAATGGCACTCGCCACACAACCCATTACTGATTGCAAACAGCTGATAAATCATTTATATGGCATACAGTCTGTGATGGCAATATCAAACCACCGTTCAGACCAGAGATACGCACAAAATCAACATAACTCAAAAATTAATCAGTATAACAGCCAAAATTATGAACCGGTATCATATGATCGCTACCGATCTGCCCCTCAATTTGAACGCCGCTATGAGCACAAGCAAAATGGTAACTGGAATAATGAAAATTTCAAAATCGCACAACCAACCACTATACCGGCAGAGCAACCATAGGAATCATTATGATGGCCGTGATCGATTTACACAAATAATGGTTATGCTCACAATAATATAACAGGAATCATAAACCGCCACCTCATCAAATAAATACAAATTATACATTAGCGCATGCAACAGGATTGAATCAACAAAAAACCCGGAACCCAGCACCCAACGACCCGCCACCAGATATACAGAAAACTACAGCTAATAAACCAGGACTATATGATACCCCCGATATACACCTACAAGCTCCAATGAAACAAACAAGAAAAGCAGGATATTTCAACGTCATACACCACATTCAGAAGTGATTTACCGAAAATATTATTAGGAGAACCGAAGCCAATACAAGACAGCCTACCACAGAAAACCGCCGCCAAACATGCAATTAAAGCCAGCCGCAAACATCAACCCATTTTAATATATTGTTTCCCGACGAAATCCCATCAACTACTAAATATAAGCAGTCCCCAGGATCATGCCTAATTAAGGAGTTAGTGAATATAGAAAAGGTTAAAAATGTAACAGATCCGCGCACCGAACCTACAACCGCCTATCAAGAGACCGCCACCGCACCCCGCATCATTCGACCCCACCAAGGCACCCCAAGGAACCCAGGATAGAGTACCAAGAGGACGACGACCAGGGAGGACGGACTACCGGACAGGAGGAGCGACCACCCAAGGCCGGAGACGGAGGGCCGAGGACACCGACCGGCATCAGGACGAGGAGAACGGACTACATGACCGAAGGAGCATGCATCGTAAGGCCCGGAGGCGGAAGAAGCGACGAAGGAGAACCACGCGCGCGCCATACCAGCCACATGCACGGTTCAAACGCCGAAGAGGACACCGGACCGACACCGAGGAGGACAGGAGCGGACCGACGGCGTGCATCCGCGGCATACGCTTCAAGAGAGCCAATCAGCGATGTGACCGGAAAAATAGGCCAAAGGAATATGACAGAAACGGAACTGATAGGAACTAATATGGATCGTGCATGGGCAACAATAAATGGATTACTTGTGGGAACTAATAAAGATAAACGGTGGTTAATAAGAGTGAAAGAAACAAGGAATTATATTAAAAATGGAAGTACCTGACTATATATGATAAGAGATTATACTATTAAAGAGAAAAAAATGTTTGGATATGGTGTTTAATGTTTGTTATGATGGCTGTGATAATATTGAAAAGTGATGCTATAATTAAGACCATGTTATTGTTGAAGAATTTATTAGTGTTGATTGGAATGTTATATATTGAATTGTTTATTATGATGATGAAGCCTAATAATGAATTTAAGTGGATAGTCTTGAAAGAAAATAGATGGAAGACTTTGGATCAATTAAAAGAAATTATTATTAAAGGAACAAGGAGTTATTTGAAGAAAAAGTATACAAGATACGGGGCTTTATATTTATGAAGGATAAGTTATCAATAGGACAGCCTCACAAATCAACAGTAGATAACCTCACCAGCCTACAACATCTACAAACAGAATGCAAGAAGATGCAAGTAAACCACGGGATTTTTACATGCAATATCGTCAAATTTGAAATAATATGATAAGAAATCAAGGAAAACATTATTATCAAACCGATTACTAACCTTCCTTAATAAATTTAATCTTGGCATAGGACCGCATGGCAACAATCCAGTGTTTTAATTCCTTCCAGCCGTTAGAAGCCTGCAATAAGAAAAAGAATAATTTTTAAATGTGTAATTAAATTAGCTACATCCACTAAAAAAGGACACAAGCGGGGATAGTATATTTAAAATTTGTAAATTACCTTTAAAGAGAAAAAATGCAGCAGTTAGGTTAATTATGAAATTCGACAGCAAATTCTGTAGAATCAGTGACCAGCTGGGCAAGGCCACCTGAATCAAATATGTAATGCCTGCAAACATATGATTATGAAAAGTATGGTTACCCCAAAATTTGTTATTTATCATTGTTATTTATTATTGTTATTTATCATATTTATTAATGTCGGTATATTTATTTATATGTTTTATATTTATTACTTTTAATTATGCCACGTTTGTTACCTGAAAAGACCTAAAGTGAATACAAGCTACCAAAAAACCAAAGAGCCATTAGCAAAAGGAAAAATATTGTACCTGATGTATAGAAAATTATTTGTATTAAGACCTAAGAAATACTATAAGATATAAGCCCAGAAGTTTGTGAATCGAAATTATTGTCTAAAAGGAATCATTTATGAGAATTATGAAATGTGTGTAGTTAGGTGGCGGCCTGCAAGCGGCGAATTTAAAAATTACTATGTTTAAGTGTTGTCAGGAGGAGTGCGTTTAGAAGTTTATATTTATGATATTTATGTGTGTTGAGGAGGAGAATTTGTTATTGTATTTGATAAAGGTATAAAGGAGATGCAGCAAATATGTCTGCGAACTGTGATAGAAGTATGAGAGTATAATTTATAAATAAAGTATAGTGTATATCGATGTATTGAAGGGTGGGTTTTCATTAAAAACATTGTGATTCTCAAATATTTTGAATTCAAACCCAGGGGCGCGTGTAAAGTATTAAATCTGGGTAGATAAAAAGCCCTAACAGAAACAGTAATAGGTCTGAAAATAAAGTAACTGGCTAATATCGCCAAATAGATAATAACTAAGATTAGATAGCATCAGCTTGTTCTGGCTAAATGGTACAAAAACCTAAAAAGGATTTGAAGGAATTTTATTGCTCATAAATAGATTATTATATAAAATATTTGAAGATTGAGGTTATGTACATGTATTCACGGATCGGTGACCTAGAGATCGATCAAACCGAGAAACGTAGAATCTGACCAAAACCCCTTGGCAGAGCTTTATTGCAATCAGATGGTGTGCAATGTGAAAAAACACCTGATCACGTGGCTAATTATTAGGTAGCATGGAATTAATATTAATGTATAGAATATTAGCTAGCATGTAAAGAGCATAAATAAAAAACCAAATAAAAATAATTTAATGTATTCAGGAAATAAGAGGTACCAGGCGCATGAATACCGAATAAAATTTGCATGCACCAATAGTAAAACGGCAGTTAATAGGCGGCAATTGTAGGCCAATTCAAAAATATTTATATATATTTCTATAAATGTTCGGAATCTATGTTGAATTGTTGTATAGTCTATGTTATCAATATGGCTCGAAAGCAAAGAAATTATTAATCATACAATCTAAGCAATATTTTGATATTTTTTGTAAGATCTATTGAACCTAAATGGCGGAGGACTAAGATATTTAAATTTTATGCTAATTTGAAAGTCGGAAATAGGATCTGTAAAACTTGAGAAAGGAGAACCAGCACTCGCCAGCCAAATGCCACCATAAGAGGACCCCAAATATTTTAGAGCGTAGTACCTTACTAATGATTTTGTAAAAGTTAAAGTTAAATTAAATTATTAAATTTCTTAAAGGACTTCGTGATGCTATTGTGAAGCAGAAGTCATTTTCAATTTCAAATAAATTTATAACCCCTTGGAGGAGACGATTCCGGCTACCATATTCCCGGACCACATGGAGTTGGATCGACATCGGCGGTTACAAGAAGATTTTCGACACGTGAGTGATAAATTTGAATTAGTGATGGGCGCCCTAGTGCTTCGAATTAATCTGATGATCAAAGCTAGCTCGCCGAAAGGGTTTTTATTATAAATTAAGAAATTAATAAGAGTAATACTTGCGCAAGTAAAATTAGTATTAAAGGTATTTATTTGAAAGAAAAATATAGATCAATATTTCAGAAATTTCTATTAAATCAAAGAAGTACAAAATCTAGGCTATTAAAACATATGCATATGATATTTAATTTTTTGCAATATAATTTGCGATAGTTTATTATAGCTCTAATTCACTAGATGAATGGCTCTACCTATTCCGTCAGGTGCCGAATCTTGCACCCTGAGATAAAAATATATATTTGATACAAAGAAATCTACTAAGTACTAGAGATTTTAATATATATATATATATTTGGATTATTAGTGGCTAATTTATCAAGCTGATCTTAAAGCACACATTTTCAATTGAATTGTCCAAGTCGACAAGTATTAGCAAGCGCCTATCGCAGCTACATGAAAAAGAATGCATATGATTTTAAGATAAAGGCACATGGTAATGATTCGTGCCATAAATCTAGAATATAAAGTTTAGCCTGTGATATTTTATTGATTTCAATTATTGTTCTATTTTTATATTATATTTTCTATCGCTCTTTATATATTTTTTGCCTCGCTTATTTTTGCATTATTTGTGTAATATATGTATGAAACGTTTATGGTGTGCAATTTATTTATTATTCCTCAACACTATTGTATAAGTATCATTTTATATATTTATTTTTTATTGAATTACAAGAGTTATAGGAGAAGCCCATATCTAGGCCTATCAAGATTTTTTAAGACTGAATACTATTAGAAAACACGACCTAATTATATCAAATCTCATGCTTTACCGACTGATGCCAAGCAGGAGGCTAATCGTTATTTAAATATAAAGAATAACGTGACAAAGGAGCTAGAAATTTAGGCACTTACCCACAGCTATCACTCCCACCGTAATCCCAAACCACAGGACACTCACATATATCATAATGCCGGAAAAATAACTTGACTTTTTGCAATACGGTTTGGATTTTGATCCGCTCGATACCTCGGTTGTTTAACGACTGAAGGTTTTCCGTCCGGAAAACCTCCCCCTCTCCACGTCAGTGTGCCAGAAGGCCTAACTGCTGCTATTGGAAGAGTCAGTTCTCACGAGATTCGGCAAGCGGGTACTTGCCAGGTCTGTGAAAATAGTATTCCTCTGTGAAAATATCTACAGGCTACCAAACATCCGCCTTGTCCTTGCCTCGTGGAGCCGCCTCATCCGCGAGAACTAGCAAATATCCCTGAATTTGCTGGTTCCCAGAGTCGTTTAGACATAAGTTAGCAGAATCTTATTGTCGCTGCAAAAATACTACTTACTCACTAAATTATATATTATCTCACTAAAGTCCAACTACGGAAATTATTATTCTAATATCAGAGTCTTTTCTCCTGAAAAAAAATTTAAATCTAAAACACAAAAAAATCAATCAAAAAATAAGTAATCAAATACTACCCATGTCACACTACCCCTTCTTCGCAAAAGGGTGACTATCCCTTCCGATTACTTCTCACTTCATACTTTTGATTGCTTTTCACTTCACACTTGCCACAATAACACTTTGCTGTACTGCACTGGTTGAGCGGTGTCGACCAAAGGGATGGAGTTGCTTGGTGGTGGAATCGCAGTTGGGGGCGCTGAGTTGAGTGGCTTGGCTGCTACAGGTACTGTTGCCGGTTCCGGGCCTGCTGGACAGAGCACGCGCCTCCATCGTGGTAGTGAAGTTGGCGTGCGACCACACACCAGGAAGTAGCACCTCTCGTACAAGTAGTAGGCTTCCAACAGCTCCAGGAAAAGGAGCGTCAGTCCTCCGCAGATGAACTTCATGGTGTTGTCCTCGGCCGACGTCGGTTGCAGCTTCTCCGTCTGCTGCACAGCATACATGAGATTGGAGATAGCTATCTCATCCACGCCCATCGGTCCAGGGGAGAGTTGGCCTCCTTGTCGCTCTAGTACGCTCATTGTCGTCTCCTTGTAACTCCGTTGTCGTCTCCTTTTCGCCGAAGAGTAGAGCTGAGACACGATGGATGGATAATAGTGTCTGTGGCTGATCGGGCACAGAGTGATTGGCCCTGGCTCACATTTCTGTAGCATCTCGGAAGAGAAGGTAGCGTAGTGGTTTCGATCCTGGAAGATGAGTAGCAAAAGATGACTCAGCTCATAACGCACTGAAGAATGGCTGCTTTAGTCTGGCACTGGTAGTGTAGTGAGTGGTCTGGAACACTTTTTACCTTCACCTAAAAGTCTGGTGCAACAATCATTAAAGTTCTATCACAACAGTCACAGTTATCACAAAGATACGGGAAGTGCCAGTCCCAAATAATATTGTTCGTTTCTAGCTCTCTGGGGGAAGGGATAACCGACCGAGCCCTTCATAATTTTTACTGATCTAACATTAACAAATCTATACCTAATCATTTATCCAATCAAACTCAAATATAAACTCAAACTCCAATATAAATTCAATCCTAGAATAATGATCATTTCAAAGCAAAATCTATATAAGTACTAATAGCCTAATTCATTTCCAAAGTCCTAGTCAACCTTTAATGTAATAGCAATATCATTTTCAACTCTAATACTAAAGTTCTATAGAAATTACTCTCAAGTACTTCTGCACCTAATTAACAATAAGAACACATAATTATCTATTAACTATCATCTATAATAAAAATTCCATTCAATCAAGTAGATAACATCAAAATAGTTTCCTTCCAATAATACCAAACAATAGTATCAGAATATCCTTGTCTTCATAATTCATTCCTATACTTTAATTCATTCATAATATTTACAATATCAATAGTCTAATTCTTATACACGTCTGCTTTTTAACATCTGTTCCTCATCTTCATCATAAGGCTACTTTCACACGATAGGAGACGTGCAACTTGAACACTGAACAGTGTTCACGTTTTTTTTGTCGAAGTACATTGAGTCAAATCGTGTCTTTCACATGGTGACTCCTATCCAGGAACCTCGTTTTGTCACG
Source organism: Nilaparvata lugens (assembly GCF_014356525.2). Classification (NCBI taxonomy): domain Eukaryota; kingdom Metazoa; phylum Arthropoda; class Insecta; order Hemiptera; family Delphacidae; genus Nilaparvata; species Nilaparvata lugens. The sequence goes on from NC_052507.1 coordinate 46,938,799, forward strand.
TCTTTTCCCCTTGAGGCAACCAGAGGCAAGATCTAACAACTACGCCGACGTTTGATCAAAGTATGACTCATCACTTTTTCTCAAAGTCTAACTTCCTTGAAAATATAGATAGAAGATTTCTGATTTCGGATTTGGATTCAGCGACCCCGAATTCTTTAAAAAGTGAGTCCCGTTTTCGAAAATATCCAAAAACAAGGGAGTTATTGCTGTTTTTAATAAAGCTTTCTATTATCATATAATTATACAGTAAAAACGGACAGCTACTGTACTATACAGTACGTAAGTACTGTAGCTATTATAATACAACTTACACTGTATTCGTGTAGGGAATTTGGTAGGATATTTATCTTGATTTCTGAAAATACCCCAAAATAAGGGAGTAAGATAACTTTGAAAAACCAAAGTTTTCCTGCCGATTGAAGAAACATTAAAAATTAGTCTAAGACATATTATGTCTTAGAATAAAAACGTGTAACAAATATCAGATCACTATCCAAGCTATCAAGCTTTTCATAAATTTATTTGTCTCCTCATGGCAGAAGGTTTGCGCCCAACGTTTTCACTTAAACATTTCTGTGATTTAATTGTGATAGAGCACATTATCATATTGATCTTCTAAATCCAGTTACATGTACATCGATTTTTGTAAAATTGTTGTAAACAACAAAAAAACGCTTTCTGAGTAACTGGCTTTAACAAAGCATGGCTTCACGAAATATAGTATGATAATTTAGAATAGTTGGTACAATGGTTAGCTTTTCGCATTATGGCAGCACTGTGCTTGCTCACTCACTTCTCCAGTTGACACTTGTTGACTTGTCAGTTGTTTACTTGACTTGACTTTGACACCTGTCATTACGAGATGTCTGAGTTTGATGTGGAGCTGTTGATTACTGCAGTTTGCAACCGACCTGCTCTTTGGGATAAAAGTCTTGATATCTACAAGGACCGGAATGAAGTCGCCAAAAGTTGGATGGAAGTTAAAAAGAAATAGTCAATAATTGCTGGTAATTTGAAGTGATATTCAACGATTTGAATCTGATAAATTGGATTGTTGAATGACAACTGAAATTGAGTGAATTTTACTGTACAACATTCCTTTTCCTCCTATTTTATTGGGTGATGAGTGGAGATGATTTATGATTTCATATTTGGATTCATCTTTTCATAGTTCAATATTTTTTGGGAAACTGGAACTTTTAAAAATTGAAAATGTTTATGTTTAAACTTCTCAGGTGTTCAAAAACTTCTTGAAACCTTTGCCTGTCCCTTTGTGAGGCAGGAGTATTATTATCTTAGTACGTTTACTATATAGGGTAATCATATGATGATGGAAAGCTATATTAAAAACAGCTATAAGTCCCTTGTTTTTGGGTATTTTTGAAAATGGGACTTATGCTATAAAGAATTTGGGGTCGCTGAATCCAAATCCGAAATCAGAAATCTTCTATCTATATTTTTAAGGAAGTTAGACTTTGAGAAAAAGTGATCAGTCATACTTTGAGCAAATGTCGGCGTAGTTGTTAGATCTGTCGGCTTATTTGTAAGATCCCCATGTGAAAGTACAGGAGAGCTGCAAAATATGGAAAATGATCTTCAGTAATATGATCTTCCAGGAGCGAGGTCTCTGCCATGTGAAACTGGCCTTAGGCTACTTTCACACAATTGGAGACGTGCAACTTGAACACTGAACAGTGTTCACGTTTTTTTGTCAAAGTACATTGAGTCAAATCGTGTCTTTCACATGGTGACTCCTATCCAGGAACCTCGTTTTGTCACGTCTTTTCCCCTCGAGGCAACGTTTGCTCAAAGTATGACTCATCACTTTTTCTCAAAGTCTAACTTCCTTAAAAATATAGATAGGAGATTTCTGATTTCGGATTTGGATTCAGCGACCCCAAATTCTTTAGGGCGTAAGTCCCGTTTTCGAAAATATCTGAAATCAAGGGAGATATGGCTGTTTTTAATAAAGCTTTCTATTATCATATTATAATTATACAGTAAAAACGAACAGGTACTGTACTATACAGTACGTAAGTACTGTAGCTATTATAATACAATTCACACTGTATTCGTTTAGGGAATTTGGTAGGATATTTATCTTGATTTCTGAAAATACCCTCAAATAAGGGAGTAAGAAAACTTTGGAAAACCAATGTTTTTCTGCCGATTGAAGACATATTATGTCTTAGAATAAAAAAGGGTAACAAATATCAGATCACTATTGAAGCTATCAAGCTTTTCATAAATTTATTTGTCTCCTCATGGCAGAAGGTTTGCGCCCAACATTTTCACTTAAACATTTCTGTGATTGAATTGTGATAGAGCACATTATCGTATTGATCTTCTAAATCCAGTTACATGTACATTGATTTTTGTAAAATTGATTTTTGATTCATGATTTGTGAACAAAATTGATTCATGACTTTTCTTCAGTATGCATTATCAACTCAGCTGTTCTAATACACAGACATCACTACTTGGAATGCCATGACATTTTCTATTCTTTCAATTCCTATTATTACCATAGATCGATTCATATCAGCACAATGTTTATACTGTATGTTCAAAATAGATTTTTCTGATTGTAAAAAGAAATAGTCAATAATTGCTGGGAATTTAAAGTGATATTCAACGATTTGAACCTGATAAATTGGATTGTTGAATGACAATTGAAATTCAGTGAATTTTACTGTACAACATTCCTCTTCCTCCTATTTTATTGGGTGATGAGTGGAGATGATTTATGATTTCATATTTGGATTCATCTTTTCATAGTTCAATATTTTTTTGGAAAACTAGAACTTTTAAAAATTGAAAATGTTTATGTATAAACTTCTCAGGTGTTCAAAAACTTCTTGAAACCTTTGCCTGTCCCTTTGTGAGGCAGGAGTATTATTATCTTAGTACGTTTACTATATAGGGTAATCATATGATAATGGAAAGCTATATTAAAAACAGCTATAACTCCCTTGTTTTTGGGTATTTTTGAAAATGGGACTTACGCTTTAAAGAATTTGGGGTCACTGAATCCAAATCTGAAATCAGGAATCTTCTATCTATATTTTTAAGGAAGTTAGACTTTGAGAAAAAGTGATGAGTCATACTTTGAGCAAATGTTGGCGTAGTTGTTAGATCTGTCGGCTTATTCGTAAGATCCCCATGTGAAAGTACAGGAGAGCTGCAAAATATGAAATATGATCTTCGATAATATGATATTCCAGGAGCGAGGTCTCTGCCATGTGAAACTGGCCATACTGTACTATACAGTATGTAAGTACTGTAGCTATTATAATACAACTTACACTGTATTCATGTAGGAAATTTAGTAGGTTATTTATCTTGATTTCTGAGAATACCCCAAAATAAGGGAGTAAGATAACTTTGAAAAACCAAAGTTTTCCTGCCAATCGAAGAATCATTAAAAATTAGTCTAAGACATAATATGTCTTAAGCTGCGTGTACACATATATGCTCTTCTAACCCGCATCAAACACGCTCCTCCCACGTTCCACCCTCGTACCGCCCTCGTACCGCCCTAGATCCTCCATCGAACTACAGTCGCGCCACCCATACACCCATCATGAACGTTACGGAAGATGTTAGATCTTCTCGTGTTCCCTGGTCGAACCATTGTTGCTCCCCGGTCGATCATCAATCGCTCTGCTGGAGTGACGTTCGTTGCAGAGCAGAGCGAAAGTCTGTACGCACCTTAAGAATGAAAAGGTGTAACAAATATCAGATCACTATTCAAGCTATCAAGCTTTTCATAAATTTATTTGTCTCCTCATGGCAGAAGGTTTGCGCCAAACGTTTTGACTTAAACATTTCTGTGATTAAATTGTGATAGAGCACATTATCATATTGATCTTCTAAATCCAGTTAAATGTACATCGATTTTCGTAAAATTGATTTTTTACTGTTCCTTTGAATTCTAAGAATTCTTTATACAGGTTCAGCTCAACTTCTTAAATAACATTATGTTTGCTTCAACAGAATTCATAAGGACAACAAAACATCGAACAACAAAAAAACGCTTTCTGAGTAACTGGCTTTAACAAAGCATGGCTACACGAAATATAGTATGATAATTTAGAATAGTTGGTACAAAGGTTATGCTTTTCGCATTATGGCAGCACTGTGCTTGCTCACTCACTTCTCCAGTTGACACTTGTTGACTTGTCAGTTGTTTACTTGACTTGACTTTGACACCTGTAATTACACAATGTCTGAGTTTGATGTGGAGCTGTTGATTACTGCAGTTTGCAACCGACCTGCTCTTTGGGATGAAAGTCTTGACATCTACAAGGACCGGAATGAAGTCACCAAAAGTGGGATGGATGTTAAAAAGAAATAGTCAATAATTGCTGGTAATTTAAAGTGATATTCAATGATTTGAACCTGATAAATTGGATTGTTGAATGACAACTGAAATTTAGTGAATTCAACTGTACAACATTCCTTTTCCTCCTATTTTATTGGGTGATGAGTGGAGATGATTTATGATTTCATATTTGGATTCATCTTTTCATAGTTCAATATTTTTTTGGGAAACTGGAACTTTTAAAAATTGAAAATGTTTATGTTTAAACTTCTCAGGTGTTCAAAAACTTCTTGAAACCTTTGCCTGTCCCTTTGTGAGGCAGGAGTATTATTATCTTAGTACGTTTACTATATAGGGTAATCATATGATAATGGAAAGCTTTATTAAAAACAGCTATAACTCCCTTGTTTTCGGGTATTTTTGAAGAAAATGGGACTTACGCTTTAAAGAATTTGGGGTCGCTGAATCCAAATCCGAAATCAAAAATCTTCTATCTATATTTTTAAGGAAGTTAGACTTTGAGGAAAAGTGATGAGTCATACTTTGAGCATAGTCGGCGTAGTTGTTAGATCTGTCAGCTTATTTGTAAGATCCCCATGTGGAAGTACAGGAGAGCTGCAAAATATGAAATATGATCCGAAATATGAAATAAAACCGAAGTTTTATAACAAAGTTACACAGTGTGAACGTAGCTTAACAGTGCAAAATATTCATTTATTTGAATCAATATTTATTTATAAAATAGAATAAAGCTGGGTTTACACCAAAGTTATAAACAAAATGTTAATAACTTAATCCTTATAGATTCTATTTGTTTGAACATATCTTATCATACACATGATGAACATATGTGTTTGTCAAGTTCCGTTCAATCTAATAAGGATTAAGTTATTAACATTTTGTTTATAACTTTGGTGTAAACCCAGCTTTATTCTATTTTATAAATAAATATTGATTCGAATGAATGAATATTTTGCCCTGTTAAGCTGCGTTTACACTGTGTAACTTTGTTATAAAACTTCGGTTATATAACAACTTTAACAAAAATGTTATAAAAATGTAACTTGTTACATGTAACTTCGGGTTTTAAAACATAATCTCGTGTTATATAAACAGTTTTCCATTAGCTACGTTCACACTGTGTAACTTTGTTATAGAACGTCGGTTATATATAACAAGTTTAACAAAAATGTTGTAAATTCATGTAACTTATTACATGTAACTCCGTGTTTTATAACATAATTTCGTGTTTTATAACAAGTCCTTTCCCGCACGATGTCGGTAAAGATCAAAGAAAAAATATAACTTTGTTACATGTAAAATGTGTTATAAGAACGTTTTACTACTTAAAACATGTTACAACTTATAGAATGGGTTGAAATAGGTGGTGGGGGAAGTAGCTCTGAATCATCAGCTGCTTGGCAGTTGTTGACACTTGACATTGGTGATTGCATGCGCGGATCCGATCGGTGCGATCGCCCCCCCCCCCCTAAAACTTTCCAAGAGGTGTTCGAAAAGCTACAGTTACAATTATAGACCAGTCAATATAGAAATGAAAAAGGGGATGTACTTGGATTTTATATTGTGGTTCTAATTTTTCAATATATTGTTTGGATACATAAAAGAAGTCCAGAACTAATTTTTACATGCAAAATTACCTTGTGCTAGATACACGATGGCCCAAAAACCTCGTATTTTCGGCTCATTTTCCAGTTTTTAGTTATTTCCGCCAAATTCTGTAATCGGACACAAAAAATAGTTTTCGCCTTTTTTAGATCATGAAATTCTTAATACTCTATTGTCATCACATTAAGATTTCGCACCATGATATGAGTTCATTAGATCATGTTCTATGAGAATCACCCGTTAGATGCTCTTAATTTAGTGGAGAGGCGCGCATAAGGACACCTCAAGGATCAACATTTTAAACACTCCTAACTTTCGATACAATCATCAGATCGCATCATAGGCTACTACAGCTCATTCTCTTTGGCTCGTCGAGGCGGTTCAATTCATACATCATAAGTCAAATTCGGTCAAAAAACAAAAATTCATCCTTTTGAGTGTACTTTTATATTTCAATACACAAAAATAACCAATTTCTGTATTCAAAGCTATATTATAGCTTTTTATAGTAATTCTGCACAGAGTATAATTATAGTGAGGTCTACATTATAATGGCAGTGTTGGATTAGCAAAGGTATTGCTACCCTTGTCTAGCATTCAACTAAGCGAATAGCGCTATCTCTTTCCTACTTTGCTCTGTTGTCAGATCGTCTTTTGACAATGTAGAATTGATAATTAATTTCATTTCATTTATGGCCAATTAGGATATTCAAAACATATTACAAAATCTTTATAATATGACATGTCATTAAAAATATAAATAAATAAGCATAATTACTCATACATATACTTGAATAAAATTAAAATAAAACATAAAATCTAGGCATCACCAGCAAAAAGAAAATCTTTGCCCGCTGGTAACAAAATATTTCATGAAATTCTTAATACTCCATTGTCATCACATTAATATTTCGCATCATGATATGAGTTCATTAGATCATGTTCTATGAGAATCACCCGCTAGATGCTCTTAATTTAGTGGATAGGCGCGCATAAGGACACCTCAAGGATCGAAATTTCAAACAATCATAACTTTCGATACAATTATCAGATCTTATTGTACCACAGCTCTTTCTTCTCGGCTCGTCAAGACGGTTCAAAAAATGCATTATGAGTATTCATGAGTCGAATTCGATCGAAAAATATGAAATTCATTCCTGAGTGTAGATTTTAACCAGTATTTCAATACACAAAGAAATGACCAATAGTTCAGAGCTCGGTTACCCATTATTATAAAAAAAGACTTGATCTTGAATTTTAGAATTAAATTTGAATTTTTCTCCTCTTTTAGTTACTGTAAACGGAAGAATATGATCGTAATGAGATAATAAGATTCGATCATAAAACATCAAGAAATCGAAGATTCTTTTGTCATATTAACGGTCTAGGAAGTGCTATGATAGGAAACAGTGATTCAAGATGAATTTTAGGCAACTGAGCTCGTAGAGGACGGAATTGTCTACAATTTGGAATCAATCATAAGTTTCTATGATGTATCAGACTCATTTTAGGGAATCGAAATTTTTCAAATCGGCTGTAACTTTCTAATAATACTGGAATCGAGAGTATTCTTCATTGTAGTGGAAAGAGGAAATACTTTTTCCTACAGTTACCTTGAAAAGTGGCCATTCCTGCACTGATTACAGAACGCAAAGAATCACTTTTCCGCTCTAGTGCGGGAAAATTTTTTTCTGCACTCCAGATTTGCAACATGGCAACACAAAATAGTTGGTGGGTTATATGGAGGATTAGTGCACAAAAACAAAAATTAAGTTGGTAACAATGACTGTGGTTAGATTTAGATAAGAATCATTTCAATGGCTACCCTACATTTATGATAAAATCCCAATCTAGAAATCCAAAACAAGAATAATGTTCATCTAAATCATAATTGAATAATCATCATTCACGAATTCCCATCATTTAATAAGAAATAATAGTTCTTTTCCATTGATAATTATTATTTCAACTGCAAGCAATGAGAAAAGTAGCAAATAAACATTATAAAATTCGAATTTTGAGGTTAAATGATTACCGTTCGATATCCATATAAATAAAAAAACATAAGAATACTACAATAAATATTCTTTTGTTGTCTATGTTATTTTATAAATATTTTTCAGTTTACTTTGAGCATTTTTCTCGGTAATTTGAGCAAAAGTCTAAATTTCTGAATCCTGTTTCAGTAGTTTTTAGCTGGATGAAACAAACTCAGGTACTATTCTTCCCGCTAGGTCGCGCACTTGTCGGTTCAGCCATCTTGCAGCTATCCCAATCAGCTGTTGGCGTGTATTTTGTGAATTTTGATGTGTTTTAATGTGAATTTTTTGTTCTATCCGTATTTTTTCTGATTCTTGAATGAATAAAAATTAGAACTTTGGCTGAGAATTTTCAACTCCAATTGGATTATTATTTTTTAAATGAATTAAGGTTGTTATTAAAAACAGCATCACACACACATACAAACATTTGATGGATTCCAGCCATCATTTTACCCATAATTCGATGGTAACTTCATATTCAATGGTAATTGTAGGAAAAATTTAATGTGAAATACGTGCGCAAAGTTACTCTGCTGCACTCAAGAAGCCATTCCGCCCTCGCCTACGGCTCGGGCATAAACGTTTCTTTCGGTGCAGCAAACTGTCACTTTGCGCACTAGTTGCACAAATAACTATTCCACATCCTTACTAGATTTTGAAATTCTATCCGAAGTATCTCCCAATATGCAACTTTGAATATGGAAATTCGTCATTTTTTGTGAATTGAAATACTGGTTAAAGTACACTCAAGGATGAATTTCTGATTTTTTCATCGAATTTAATTTATGATGCGTGCGTGATTTGGAACCGCCTTGACGTGCTGAGAAGAATGAGCTGTGGTACGATGAGATCTGATCATTTTTCAAAAGTTATGAGTGTTTGAAATTTTGATTCTTGAGGTGTCCGTATGCGCGCCTTTCCACTAAATTTATTCTTTATTAAATTAAGAGCATATAACGGGTGATTCTCATAGACATAATCTAATGAACTCATATCATGGTGTGGAATCTGAATGTGATAACAATGGAGTTGTTGATGATGATTGAAGCAAAAACTCAGGTGATTTCCAAAATACAAGGATCATTGTTGTCAGGTTTACCTTTAAATTTATATGAAATAGAGCCATCTACCTGTAGAGCACAAAATTACGTTCAGAGGAATCTCGAATTATACATTTAAATGGTGACAATCGGAAGATATTGTAGATCAAAAACTAAAATTAAGTTTTTCTTAAAATTTTACTTATTTTTGAAAAATTGTAACTCAGTACTCATTGAAGATAGGAAGTTCCGATTAATCTCATTTTATTAGGAATTTCATAATCTAAATAAAAGGCGGGAGCAAATTGTTCTGATTCTACAGGATTTGGCGGAGATAACTTGAAACAGGAAAATGAACCGAAAATAAGAGGTTTTTGGGCCAATCTGTATGTAGCACAAGAAAATTTATGTATCCAAACAATATATTGGAAAATCAGGACTACAATAAAAAATGCAAACATGGAGATTTTGCAAACACTTAAAAACCGCCGATTCATGTAGTTGCATCACAATATTTTATACTATCGTTATTCAAATTGCATTCAATCTTCATTCTCACTAATCATTATCATACTTTGTAAAATTCGTTGAATAAATAGCAATACTGTCATTTATTGTAAATTAGTGTATAAACCAGAATATATTGTAACATACTGAGACATACAAACGGGAGGCAAAATTCGTCCAAATTGTCTTGCTACCAATAAATTGCTACTGCTCTTTAGTGATATTCACTTTAAACTGTCAGCATTAGTTGAAAGAGAACAGCATTGATGCTATTTATAAGTATGCTGATACACAGCCAATGCTCTATGATGGCATTCATCATTAACTGTCAGCATTGATTGAACGGGAACAGCATTGATATCATCGTCTGGAGTCGCCATGATGACTGTCAATTATGGAGACTCACAAACTGATGTTTTTGTTTTTCAAACATGTTACAAATTCCTTTTTGTCTATCAAGCTTTTGTTGTATGACAAAAGTTTTATAACTTATTCATCTAACAAAAGTTACATATAACCTGTTACATATAACAAAGTTACACAGTGTAAACGCTTTATGGTGTAAACTATACAAGTGAAATAGACGCACCCAATAAGAGACCATGCATTCTGGAGAAGTGCGAAATGAAATCTGCGCGTCCATTCCGCCCGTATAGTTGGGAGTTATACGAACTACCTAGTGTTTGTAGTGTTGACCTACCAACTACTCAATAATCTCTATTTTTTCTTCCTGAATATTTATTCGTCCAAGGTTGATGAGTTTCTCTTTTTGTGGATTCACTGAACCTTCAGCATTTAGCCACTACAACCTAGAACCTTTCAGATGGTACTTATTCAGGTAACTTGAAACTCTATGCTCAAAACTCACAACTAGATACGTTCAACAGCTCATAATTTAAGCTCAGATGATAAGCTTAATATTATATGATTAAGAATCAATCAAATATCCTTCCAAGACTGAATATCGATCTAATTTACCTTAGTAAAAATTGAATCTTATTCTCTTCAAATTTGAAAATCCGTTTATATTTAAATTACATTAGCTCAAGTTAGTCTTGATTGTTTCTAGTTGTATGAATATGATGTCTCACAGAACCCTCATTGCCTTTTTCCATCATTATTCCACTCTCTTCATGATTTGAAGCTTGATGCTCTTTCCTGAAATTTTATATCAGAGATCGAATTCCTGATATTTTAAATAAGCTATTACTGATATTCTGTATCAGACAATTCTTATAAGATATTCCTAATACTGTATTTCATATAACGAATATAAGTAGAATAATGCAATAGTATATTACAGTTTTGTGGGAAATTTACCATAAGGTTCGAATTTTCAAATAAGAAGGATTAAGAAGGATGGTAGGATATTACATTATCAAAACAAAGCAGTATCTATAAAATGATTTCGATATGCTAGGACTTAATCAGATAATATCTGCTGGAGGAAGCTGATGGAAAAATCAATACAAATAAAAACCCATGATTCACTAGGGGAGCATACTTCACATTTATTTATAAAAATTCAATGAAATAGTCCAATGAATTATATTAGAATTTTATATATACTGCCAAATTTTAATATTATAATATATATTGTTTGATGAAATGAAAACACATTCTCATGATTGTTTAGAATCTTATTTGATACTGTATTCCTACAATACAGAGATGTGACTAATATACCAATGAAGCATGCAAGACATCAGCAAACTGTTATGTTGTAAATACATGAAGTACATTGTTCTTAATATTATTTCAAAACAAAATGAAACAATAATCTGTTTAATGAAATTGTCGTAATAATAATATTAATATATTACCAGTTAAGGTAAACAGAATAACTGTCAGCATAATAACAATCTTATTTTAAGTGGGAGAGCGTCGTGAAGCGAATGTTTTGCGATCAATTGCAGACCTGTCGAATTCGGCTTGCATGCTTTGGTTATGCGCCAACGGTCTATGTAGGGCCGATTTTATCATTTTCTAAAAAAATCAATTTTTGTGATTGAAGGCACTTTAGATCGGACGAGATGGCCCTTTGTGTGTATTTTTGGAATGAATGGAGTATCGAAAATCAAACTGGATTTCGTATCACAATTTTTTATAACTGCAGTAATTATTAAGATTTTGAGTTGCCTTCATACTATTGCAATCCTGTATGTTGTGCATAAAATGTCCATTTTTTCATCAAGAAATTTAAACAAAAATTTTCTGGTTATTTCAGTCATTTGAGAACATACAATCGAAATTCGACAGGGTCTGCAATCATTTGGCTACATGTTTAACAAGATAAAATAACAAGAACTGGAAGTATTGTACAACAGAACACTCCCTAGACCATAATACACAGACACCAATAAAAAGCTTACAATATCAACAAATGAACGAACCATTATCAATCAATAAAACCAATAGTAATAAATATAGCCGATGCCAACCATAGTCAACCTTATTTTGACCTTTTACATTGGTTACAATGATTTGCAAAACCTTCGAGTTTTATTAAATTTGACACTGTATAATCCAAGTATTATCAAATATGTAGACACCTGAAACACATGAGCAAGCATTGATAGGATCAACTCTCAAGATTGAATACTATATGAACGTTTATTAGTATCACTCTCAATGCTTGATATTATATTGCAGAGCTTCACACTTCACATTTGTTCTTGGAAAATGATTTTTATAAAATTCCATAACAACTCCATTGATTTTTCACCATGAATATGTGTTATACAATTGGACGTTTTTATTTTTGAAACAATTTTGAATCATGAATATATAAGTATGAAATAAGTTGATGGAATAAGAACATCTTTCCACCAGAAACTTGTAGTTTTGAATGGGAAAAGTTTGTTATTAGCAAGTAGGTTTTCCTCTTAGTAGGAAAAGAGGTCGATTGAAAAATCGTATACGGAAATTTTGTTGGAAGATTATCAAAAGCTTTGTGTTATTGCAATAACTCTGAAATCTTGGTGTGATTTGAATTTATTATTCTATAAGAGTATTATTTGATAAACATTATCAGATCAGGAGTTATTTTTTTAAGACACAAGCTTGTAAAGGATTTAAAACTGTATTACGCTCTCTAATCGAGATTTCATTTGGATCAAACCGTTATGAAGTTGTGAGAATTTCTAAATGTTGTGTGAGGTTGGCATGGCTGGGGTCTGGGAGTGTTTGAGACTGCCTTAACAAATTAACTTAGGCCTGGATAAGTTTCACAACGCTAAAATTGTTTGGACCAACAGGGAACATATACTACATCTTCAACACTCAAAAATGAACTGACTATCTTAAAATACGGACTAGAAGTACGCGAAACAAAAACATCCTGTATATTTTAACATTACTAATACTGAGCTCATGGCTATAACCAGATATATATCGTATTATAATAATATTGTATTACGGTTGTGGTTAGCGAATGCAAATCATAATGGAATACATGTATATACTTCCATAACAGAAATTTAAAAAAATATGAACACAATATAATATGCTTTCCAAAACACGTGAATTTTTTTCTTCTACAGCAACTCATTAACACTAAGTAGTTAAAAATTTCTTTTTTGTCATATATAAGAAAATATAGAATTTAAGGCAGATTTTGGTTAAAAATTACACACAATTTTTTTCACTTTTTGGCTTAACGATATTTTAATAAGATAAGGCGCGAAGGTGCTTTTTTTTAATAAGCTTGTACTCTTGTGTGAACAGGGACCTTTTTTATAATTTTTTTGAACAAGGGGATTCCTAAACTTTGCCAAGACATTGATTGATCTTTGTTCTGTAAATGATAAAAATTGCTAGGAAAAAATTAAGCATAACAAGGGCGGGAGTAGTTTGTGAGTAAATAAACGTCGGATTAATCGGGAGAGAAATGAATAAAAGCAGCACCCTTTGATGATCGGAAGTAGATAACAGCGGCTCCGAAACAATGGTTTGTGTGCAAGTTGAACTGAACCTTAATTACACCTGAACGTTTGAAATTGTATACCTTATTAATATCCGAGAATGTTCTAATCGAAATGAATAGAGTAGCTGAAAACCAATTGCCAATTATATTATCATCGTTATGTTAGTTGAGTTCTGTATCGTACTGTAAAAGTTGAAACTAAAGTTAAAAGTTAGTTGCTGCGAGACTGGCGTCTCGTATGGATAAATAGATAGATTTATGAGATACAAACCACCCACTGAAACAAACATTACTTCCTTCAGCAATGCCAATGCCGTCGTGTTCGCAGGAAGCGCGCAGTGGGCGCGCACACATCGCGCGCACTCACCGCGCACGCCTCCAATTCGCTATACAACAGCCATAATTAATAAGAAATCGGTAAGACTACTGGGGCAACAATTACAATGGATAACAATGGAACAGAGGAGCTGGTGGAGACGAGACCACTAGATCGGCCAACTAAATCCGTCAACTTCAATTATTATTATTATATAAAATACAGTCATAATCAAAAGTTAAATTACGTATATAAACAAGAATGTCGCCTCGATTGGCGAATTTTGTTGTTGTTGTTGTTATTTATTGGCTGGGTGCTGAGTGGTGTGCCTGACTCAATTCATAGCAAATTCATAACCAACTTCTCGTCATCTCTACTCGTACATTCCCCAAACATCCTCTATCCCTAATAAGTTTGATACAGAACTCCATCTATCTACTATTTATAGAATCACCATCTAACAGAAACAGACATAAAACCAAATCACCATTTATTATTGAAATACTTAATATTGTTGTGCAACTCGTTACAGTTGCAACCATAATAATCATTATAATATTACTCATCACCATTACACTATTCAACAGTACTTGAACTGTAATGCATATTATAGTTTTCTCACAAGTATAATATTTACAACATCCCTGTTTCTGTAATAAAACTATAATAGATCGTACAGACATTTTCTTGTTCTATTTGAAATAATCTTTTGACGTTGTTTATCCATGAAATAAGTGGTTAATGTAAACTTGAAACCTGATTCGAAGTGTTTCAATGTTATTGGGGTCACAATGTGTAGATTGATTTCTGTATCAAAGTATGGAGACAGAGTGACTTGCCGTCGTCCTAAATGGGACTAGTTGGAAGATGGTAAGAGGTAGCCTAGTCCCTGCAATAGTGTACGGTAAGTAAAAATGTTGGATAGCTCTAGCTGCCTGCTAAAATGAAAGGCAGTGCAGTGACACATTCGAGTTGTTAACTATGAATTGAGACAAGTTCAATAACTATTTGTTTGACTGAGCTTGTGTGAGGAGAAGCACGTTATCCAACATTGGAGAATTGGTGCTCTATTTCAGATCTTCACATCTTGAAGATTTCAAGCCGATGTTGACTTTGCCAATATTTTCACAATCAACAAAATGCTGTTCACTCAGTGTTGTTCAATGTTGATCTCATGATGGTTTATAATTTTCACCAGAAAGCGACTGTTGCTGACTTTTAGAAACGTGCAGCTTTCCATTCACAAGTCACTTGACAAGTTTGTAGTTACAAATTCCAACTCAAACTGCTAACTGAAATGCAAGTGTAGTCTCACCAACGAATGAATGCACACTAGGTCATGGGCCATCTCTTCCTCACAATATCCAGCTCATCAAATTGTTTCGACGACTTTGAACATCATCGTTGAATCTATCATCTGCATGTATGTGTGTGACCTGCTACTGTTTTGCTACCATTTGAAATCATTATTGAATACGTAAGGATTTGTCAGGCACGAGACAGAGCCAAATTAATAACTATTACACGTTAATATTATCCTACATTGTTAATATATATTATCAAAGAAATTTACATAGAAACCATCATTGTGTCAACTGATACTAAGAAGAACCATGATTATTGTTGGTAGGTGATTGATACAATAGCTAACATAGTACCAGCTTTTCTTAAAAGTGAAGATAAAAATATTATCATTATTAGTATCGTAATAAATATTTTACAATATTGTTGTTGGCTCTGCCTCGGCCTTCTCCATGCTGAAATAACACCGGCGGATTGTAGTATTATTTCTGAGTTACTGTTTTAATAACAACAATAATAATATACGATTTTGACGCCGCTATCTCCGTCAAAGATGTTGATGATCTTTCTTGTTATTATTATTGTTGTCAGTTGATTAGATCTGTGTGGAGCTTTACACTAGTTTGAATGCTTTATTAAAGAAACTAAGATACCGTAATGACAGATCTGTAAACTGTTTACGCTGCTTTCCTTATAGACTGTACAAAGTACTCGGTTTCTGTTGGGTCGGACAACTATCTAATTATTATTGGCTAAACTGTGAATTAGCCTGGTGAGGGAGGTGCGGGGCAGAGGGGTTATTGAGGGGGGGAGGAGGTTCTTAGAGACTTTTGGAGCATTTTATTGCCAACGAGATGTTTGAAAGTTGGCAAAAGGCTCCTGGCTCCTGATGTTGGGCGTTACATAGCCTACTTGCGATGTGAAGGTCCCAATATTTTGTCCACTGCTTTGTTGTTACTATTTGCCTAGCACTTTCGATTGGAACCCAAGCACAAACACTTCGTAAAAGTAGTCTATATAATATCATTAAATTATTTCATCTTATTTTTTTAAATATAAACACATATTCATTTCATTTAAATATTAAATTCAATATTTTTAATCATATAACCCCTAAAGTTTACTGTACAAAATGTTCACAATTCGACACACTAATCTTAAGAGCATCCAATTTGATGTGTGAAAATATCATCGCTTTTTCTTTTTCATATTAGTATCAAGCTTCTACGTTAAAATTTTACAAAAGTGGGTTGTAATTGTAACGTTTTATTATCCATTCATCGTCGTAATAATCGTCATCAATGTTATTAGTATTACATTACTATCGGTACTTGAAATGCTGGTATCAAAATCTCTTGCATGTCGTAGGCTATATAATAGTAGTAGCAGTGTAAAACTTTTAATTTAGTACTTATATCACAACTAGTCAAGGAGGAATGCAAGTTTCTTTGTTATCCAATCCACTGCGAGTAACTTGAGATCGACTCTGGCTGCCAGACCGAACAGTCGGTCTGACAGACCGCATCAAACACACACTACAAACATATGGAAATTAGTTTACAATGATAACACACATAGAACCATCAGATGTAATAAATGAACGTTGTATTTGACTAGGAATAACTCACCACACCATAAACAAAACTTTTTACAAATTAAAAGTAAGGAGTTGTGAATATTTAAATAAATATAAATAATACGATTATAATAATAAGAAATTGCAAAATTATAATAATAATGGAAATGATAAAACAATGAAACTAGACTTTTCTAGGTGAGATCAGGTGATGAAACTAATATAAAACATAAAATTATTCTAAATAAAGTGCAGTACAAGTGACCCAAATATAATGTAACAAAAAATGTGTGGTAGTAATATATTACAATTTATTTAATTACAATGATAATTGTACAAGATTTATTTATAAGCCTGACACATTTCATTGACGTCTCTCATAGTATATTTTATCAGTGGTGTCTTCCAACGCAGCATTCTAGCTCTCAATGATGAAACAGTTCTCTTTCAATTGCTATCTTCTTAGTAAATCATCATTCCTAATAATAAAATTCTCTAATAAATACTATTCCAATATATTATTCTACTAGGGTTGATTTCGAATGAACTTCCTTCATAAAGCTCATATTGAATACCAAATTGATTGTTAAAAAGTTTATTGATTAGTTTTTCTATCCTAGTGATACGGTAGTAAACATGAATGATTGAAGTTTATGAATTGAGAGCAGTCTTGGATGATGATAATTGTGCACATCATTTACGAATAGCATTGCAGTCTTCATCTAAGAATTTACTTAAAAAAAACATTTGAAATGTCTAAGTGATATACCGTGAGAATGTGACGTAATTTGAGAAAAAATAGTTGAAAAATATTATCTAATTTAGAATGAACTAGATTTTTTTGAGAAATTATTCTGTATTATGATGAGATATTATACTGCAGGAAAGAATAATCACAAGAAAATTTAATCTACATTGAAAATTATTTGAGGATTTAGGGTTTTTGAGGAGTAGAGTGAATTATTCTTGTAATATAATTTTTTTTGTGAGTATATAATTGTGATTATTTGATGATGTAAAATCAATTTGTATAGTGATGAATGAAAATTGATGAGAATTATTTGTTATTGAGGAGAAATAAATAATAAAATGATATGATTTTGTATTTGAGAGAAATTAAGTAATGGATATCGTACTTGGAAATATGAACCGTGTGTTAAACACAATATGATTTGGTAAATTTTTGGACCGATTTTGCTGTTGGGGAAATCTCGGTTTCTACAACAAAATGTCTTCCTTGACGTTTTTTTATTTGAAATGATTGAGTTGATGATATCTCTTATAAATGTTTCGAATAAGCCCAATGTTGAAAAGTAACGAAGCGCGATTTTAGTAAAATTATTATTGTTTGAATTATATGTTATTATAGTTATATGCCGATTGAGTGGGGGGTTGAGAGAACCCTGAGATATTTGGTATTGATAGAAGTCGAAACAATAATTTTCATCTGAGCAACAAAGAACAGAGAATGGCATTATTATTTAAAAGACGAGTAAATTTTGAAAGTTACATTGATCGCAAATAACTTCATTGGGGCGAGATAGAAGTACCGTACCGCTTTCAGCGTAATTGCTTTATAAGCTTATAAAAGTTTTCGAGTTTAAAATTAGTCTACTTGTGTCTGTATTGGTTCAGTATAAAAATCGTATTCTCTAGCTCACTTATCGAACAATGAAATCTTTTGCAAGAGTAACTTCTGGAGTTAAAGACTAGAGTGAATTTTGAATGGCGGCTTCTCATTTGTTATTTTAATAATTGGAGTCCCTTATGAGCATGTTCAGTTTAATCTGTCATCACTGAGGCTGTATTAAGGAACGTTGAATCCTCTCATTTCATCAGTAAAATAATCGTGCAGTGAAACATTTATCTAGTCTCAACTCAATGAACTGGCATATGTGGCTGCGATCGCACTCCACGTGTGTCTGTACTATTGATTTGCTTTGAATGGATCCTGGGGGTGGACAGGGTGGGGCCCTAGGGGTGGGGCGGTGGTTGGGGAGATCTCCTCTTCTCTGTTGGTTGGAGTTGGAGTACGTCTCGCCAATGTTTGGCTAACTCGCGCGCGTAAGTCGGCCAATCCTTGGTTACGGTTCATTGTCTGTGTCTATTGTCTTGCAAATAAAGAGTGGATAGCAAGTTCCTCCATTGCCTTCCAAAGAATACGCATAATAAACTCTTCTAATTAATATTTATGCAGCTGACCAAACGTTCGGATAATCGGATCATAGATTGAGCACTATGATTTACTGTTATCTGTATTCTACTGTATTGTATAAAAAATAATACTATTGCTATGTAAGTAGCGGGGTTATACTTGTGCATCCGTTAGCGATAGTCATTTACAAACTATTACTCCACTAGACAAAGTAATGTTTATTGTAAGATGACCATCCCCTCTGTCGGGTGTCCGCTTTATGAAAGCGATTCCAGCTCGACATCGGAGGGAAAAACGTACAAACTAAAAAAATATGTATATCTGTTCTATTTTTCAATTTAATCAGTTGCATATATTTTATTCATATTAATAATATTATCACCGGTGCAAGAGTACATATATTGTGCTATTCTTGTGCAGAACGATTCTGTGATGCGTTCACGTTTGTTGACTGACACACCACACATTCAATCATCGATATTATAATGCGGTTCGTCTTTCGTAATCGCTCAGGTGGTAATTTTGAGAACTCTGAATGTTTTGCACAACAACAATTTTGATATTTCAATACCTTGCCGAGTGGCGACGATCGTAACGGATCTAGACACCATTGCACTTGCCGGCTGTAGATTTGATTCGAATGGTGTTTAAATCCGTTATCGCGATCGTCCTCATGATTTTGCTTTGTTGATAATATCAAACCAAAAATTGATAATTTTGAGGACATTTTTAACGGGGTTCCCATTAAAATTTGATACGCGACATTTGAAAAACAAAAAATATTTTCACTTATAAAATAAAAAACTCGATAGTTTCATAGCAATAATAAGGTTTGGATTATTAATGATACATAACATTAGAAGCATTGTTCTGTATCATTATGTGCAAACACGAGTGATGATGATGATGATGTTGAGGGATTTTCCATGTTTGTAGAGGCCTCTTGTTGCATCAAACATTTAAAACCCTAATCAGTGTTGCAGATTGTTGCCTTGTTATTGGGAGGAAACTATACCTACAGATATTGATCGAAAGTTTGATGTGTAACAAGCAATGAGCTGGAATTTTCATAGAGTATCATTCATATCTATTGCTTTTTTACAATATTATTTTGATCAAATACTTGGTTATGGTGATTAACACATGATCAGTTGTGATTTTAACAAACTTAATAATGATATTAGTTATGATTAATTTTTTAATGATTGATGATGGAGAAATTATATTGATAGTTTTAATAATGTGATTTATATGATAGATTAATAAGTTTTAATTACTCACTATAATATGCAATTGAATGCAAACAAATTGAGAGTTTTTTTAAGAAGTGCAACATTTCTCCAAAACTGCTTGAAAGTGATTGATCATTAGGTTGCTGAGAATGCTGCGAGGAAGAGACACGTGACATTATTTCATGATTGGTTTATATAAACATGTGAAACCCATCATTGTTTTTCGATTAGCAGCCGCACAGGGGCACAGGGGTACAACTTATTATTATTTGTTGTTGATTTATTTACTTTTCAGGTAAACAAATAAAATACAAACAGTCTTTACTCGTTATTTTGGACTAGTGCACACATGGAGGAATATAATCACACGAATGCTGTCAACAATAACAATTTCTTTAAAATTACAATTTCTACCGCTAGAATTTAAATGATTCAAAACAATTTTTTTAAAAGTCATTGTCATTACGGGCAGATGCGAGTGATATAATTTTGTATATATTATCTCTAATTATATTTATATATATTTGATCATCGGTGTGATTATACTCCTATGAAAACACTTGTGTATAGTAATATAACTATCTAACGAACTAAACACATTAAAACAAAATTGAATATAATTTTGTCTTAAAATAATATATCATAAATCCACGTCCGCTTGATTACGCATCATGGTAACTGGCGAACAAAATAATAAATATGTCATAATATCCTAAACGTTTTTTATATAAAAGTATATAATTTTAAATCAATATATAATATTTTTTTAATCCGTATATTTAATTTACGCTAAGAAATTATGAGATTTTTGTACAAAAGGAAAGGAGCTAAACACTTGGCGGAGAGATTTCATTGGGAACTGTACAATTTTTTCGTTAAACTTCCAAAAAATAACTTTCATATTTTTTTGTAATAAAATATCTGCAAAATTTCAATAGCCAACATGACAAGTCAAGCCAAATAATTGTAGTATATAATTTTCTTATTTGAAATAACTCTGATAAATAATTTAATAGGAAAAAGTTATTTATAATTTTTTACAACCTTAGGTAAAAGTCTATTTGATAGACATCTAAACTAGATTCCAAATCTCAATGCCGTGTTATCTCTCGCCGCAAATCGAACAAAAACAATACTGTAAGTGTAATAGTATCTTGACAATAATAGTAATAATAATAATCTGTACATGAACGGGTAGTGTTCACTTGACACAGTCCGGTAGTGCGGGTGCGGTAGGCGACCTACGCATAATACACACACTCACATTCATAAATCATTCACACAACATAGTAACATTGACTCTCTCACGCTCAGAATGCCGGGTACCGCATGACTGTGGCCGGTGAGTTGCGCAGTAGCTGCAGCTGTCACTAAACAATAGTACAAGTCCGGTCACCGGTCACACAAAACAGTTTACAGATTAGCTCACCATCACAACAGGAACAGAAACAGGAACAAACAGTCTGAGCGTATCTTAGCTAAGAACTACTTAGCTTTCTCTCTTACTCGAGTTGCTCGAGGAAGTTGGGTGACTTGAAGTATTCGGGAACAGGGTCGTCGAGCCTCGAGATTATTTTGTAGATTGACTTCTTCCACGATTGTTCGGTGTCCTTTCCAGACTGGATCGCTTTGAAGAATTCGCGCAGTGTTTGCTCCACGACGTACCTGAAGTTTTGTGGCACCTGGGTAACGAACAAGTAGAAACGTTAAAATCTTTGAGAAATAAAAATCTTCTAGCAAGTAGTTATCGAGTAAGCATGCAAAAATCATAACACATAGCATGCTTGATAGATTTGCGGATTCCACTTTATTCCACAAGCAGTTATTAGATCCCATATAAGATGTTTTCTCTTACAAGTGATAATTTATAACAAATTATATGAAATAGTGTTTTCATCGTAGTTGAGAAGAATTTGATATGTAACATTTCAAAAGATATCATGCCACTATATTTATATTATCCTTTACTAAAGGAGCCTTCTCTAATCAATCGACTTTCCCTTCTTCATAGTTTATTCATTATACAGTAGTTCTGGACCTTACTGACTCGACTCCAGATGAATAGAAGAACATCGAATTCCAATATGTTCGATTTTGAAAAATCAGAAAACCAATTTAGACTCTTCGTACATAAGTTCCGTTTAGCAAAAGTGATCAATCGTTTGGACAGACATTCGTCTACATTTCTACGGAAATTGATCTGCATACAACAACTGTCAACAGAATTTCAAGTTTATGATGAGACCGGTAGCCTAATCGAGCTTTGAACGGAGATAGAATAGAAACGAATTGTGGGATATATCGTGAGTAGTGGGGGAGGGGGTGTGAAGGGGGAAAGGGGTTGGCAGTTGTCAGCGTAACAAAAGAATCTCGTCAGACTATATAAGATTGTAAGTGAGGGTGCAGTGGCTGTGTGATGATGTCCAGGTGGAAGCGTGGCGTGTGCGGGCGCGTGTGTGCGTGCAAATGTGTATGTGTGAGTGTCTGCCTTCTGATCAAAGAGAAAACGTAACCCGACATTAAATATTCGCTCCCTATTCTCATGCCTCATGCTAATATAAAGGAGTAACATATTAATTAACTCGGTCGCGTCCCAGGGCTCACAACTCGACCCAACCGAGAGTCGGCTTGGCTCTAGATGTCACTTGTTACTCGAGCTCCAAGCTCCAAGCTCCAAGCTCCAACTGTTGTATGCACTCGAACTCTCCCCGCCCAATAATAGCCTACCTCGTCACGACTTATTCTAAGCATCATCCTGTGCTCAATGCTTCATCTAATAGCAGACAGATCTAGTCATCCATGATTATGTTACCAGTAATGAGGTTTGTCTATGTATAACTTGTGTGTGTGAGTTCAGAGCTGCGCAAATAATGATCCTTTTCCCCAGCTCAGCATCAATTTCAACATGGATATCAGTTTAATAGGCTACTATTTCTTCGAAAGACTTCTAATTTCTAAAGAACTCTGTAAACCTAGCGTGGAATCTACATTGTAAAAATCATCCTGATTAACTTTGAGTTCAACTCGTTAATTTTTGCTTAGTTTTTAAGCAAACTAAGATTCCAACTCTGTTTTTCTGAATTCATCTTTCCTCATCATCTTTCGCGTTCACATTACTTATAAGCTCACGGCTGATATTTGAAAAATAACTTGAATGAATTATTTTGTGAGAAAATAAGAAATCTCTTCCCATCTTGAAATGTCACTCTTAATTTGGAATGTTCAATCACCGAATTCTTCACAGTCGTTTTTATAACAATCATTTGCGAAAGAAATATCAATTTGTACAAGATCATGCAAATTATAAATGAAATCGAATATTTAGTAGCAGGCACATGCAAAAAAATTATAACAAGCAGAACGGAAATAATAGTTTGATGCCAAACTCATAGATTAATATGATATCTCTCAATAGCTTTAACTGGGTTCAATGCTCCGGCATCGAATTTGCTCCAAATAATTTACTTTCCCTAAAATATTGTCATTATAATAGATTTCCACTCAACAATTCAAAATATTTCCGTTTCCATAAGAGACAAAATATTATTTTCATTCCAAAAATGTAAATAAAGAGACTATGGAAAAGAGTGGAAGTTTGTTTGTAGAAGTGAAAGTGGCGAGTGATACTTCCATGTCTATTCTGTTCATTCTTTATTACTCACAAAGAAATTCAATACTTGATTGAAGATTTTCAATCTAATTTTTCCCTCCTGATCAATATTTCATTTAGGATGCTTAAAATTTGAATTGAGTTTTTTTCTCGCAAATTAATACATTATTCACGTGATTTGCTATCTTTTGTAAGAAAAATAAAAATAACCGATATGCAATCGAAAAAAATTCAAAACGAACGATTATCGAAAGGGATGCGGAAGTAGAGTGTACTAGACTAGAGCGCACCTGTGGGCCGCATACCTCAATGTGGTTGTTCCTGTTGTAGTGCAAATTGAGCACTCTATATATCTCACAGTCGCCGCTAACGTGTAGATCATCGGCGCTCTTCACGCCCTCGCTAACAGCCTGTCTGGCGTACTTTTCCATCTGAATGTAGTAGAATTCCCTGCAAACACACAAAAATGAATTGAAAATAACTGAAACTAAAGAGGAATTATCTAATTGTAAATATTTAAAACTTTTGAGGAAGAATGATTGGAGCTTCAATTGATACTACTAGTACCAAAAAATTCAAAACGTTCTATTGTCTTTGCGTCTCGAAAGACACAGTTTCTCATTATTTATTTTGTTGAAATTCTTTGACGATTGTACAAAATTTTAGAATAGACAACATAATTATTTGCATAAAATCAACATTTATTCGATTCCTTTTGTGATGCGGTATTCTATTATTATTGTCTTCTGTATTCCAAATAAGAATAACAAGTGGGTTACAACAGAAGTTTTCCATGGAAGGAAAGTGTTGTTAATGAGCAAGATGGAATGTATGATGGCACAATGCAATAGAGGAGCCATTGTGAATGCAGAAGAATGAAGTGTAGATTCAAAGAGTAAACAAAATTGAGGAAAATGCTACAGACTCTTATTCATGAAGAGCGTTTTGCCATTGATGCTGGCGACAACAGGTACGAAGCGAATGATAGAATGCGGTGAATTATGGAGCTATTGTTTTCTCAAAAAAAGTGTTAGGTGATGAAATGAGCCTATTTTGCTATGGATATTGTAAATCTCAGTGTCAGTCACTTAAAATTGATGGACTCAATGTAACAAATAATTGTTGACATTTGGAAGGGGAGAAAACGTTAATTTTGATTTCTTACATTTTCGATTTCCCTTGAAATATAATAATAATTATTACTATTAGATCTACTTTGTATTGATTTTTGAATAGCTTATTGAATAAACATGAATAATTTTTGAGGAAGTTTATTCTCCCACATTCAATAGCTAGCTGCCTAGCTCTCTAGATGGTAATCAATAAAACGAGAAAGATTGATATTCTCACTTAGTAAATACAGTAGGACAAAACAGACAAACCTCAGCTTTCGATAAGAACAATTACGACACTGAACACAAGCAGAGGTTGTGGTGTAAACGTGTTTGTGAGGGGGGTGGAGGGTTTAAAAGTCGTCAGGAGGCAGGTAAGGCTAAAACGAGAGATTAACACCCGGTTAGCGTGAGGGGGTGAGCGATAAGAGCCCGAGCAGAAATTCACACTTGCCCAGTCTCTGGGACCACCTCATACCAACCGCATCTAAACCACCCTCCTTGACAAATAGTATACAAACCCGGAGCGCCAATTAAAAACAACGACGCCTTTAACCCGTCAAGTTTCTGAAAAGCATATTGAAATTAATTTTTCAGGTTGGTGGTACTGTGTACAGCCACCTAGCGACCTAGCGTCTTATCTGAGTGTAGTGTGCAAACTACCGCCAGTTTGTACTTGTTTTAGTCACCTCACGCAACCCGCACAACAGCTATTCAGCTATGAGAACGTCACCCAACAGTTTCCTCCCATATTCTTTCGTGATCTGTTTTTTCTGAAGCAGAAACCACTTTGAAAGAAAAACTCTCACCAACCGAGCACCGATATTACGCTTGAACAAACCCCTCTCCGCACCGCGCCTACTGAATTAATTAATCATAATCAATCGACTAGGATCGAAGCTCATTTCCGAGTAGCTTTACCCTCCCCCTCGTATCCTATCCTCTCAACCGTCTATTAGCAACGAATTTTCTTTTTTCCCATCGATATGTGCGAAAATTCACGCCTGAATCACCTGCCTGAAGTAATCTAATCGAGAGAAAAAAAAAGTCGTCTACAGACGTCTTTGTTGCTGGAATATTCATTGCGGATTTAACACTGATTTGCCATCATTGAACGAACATAGGCTGCAATTTATGCGGGTTTGAATCTAACAAGAATAAACTTCTCAATCGTCAATTATTATGGAGATCCTCATTGATTTCTCGTACTTAAATAGTCATTTTAAATGTTTTGGTGTTGGGGGAGCTTACTGATTCAACTCAGATCAAGAATGAGAAATTGTAGATTATTACTTAATTGGGGTTCTATTATTAATAATATTAAAAGAAGGGGTATTAATAAATCTGTGATTTTCTATCAAGGAAAAACGCAAAAGATTTTCAATACAGCTCACAACATGTAAGTAGAGAGAATATGTAGAAATCAGCAATTAATGAAAACTTATATACATAGAAAATCTCATATTTATCAAATTCTGTTCAATTATGAAACTCTCGTGAGTTACACTATAGGAACATAAATTAATGAAGAATTAGGATGGAAAATGACATCAGGAATGAAGTGAATCGCTAACAGACAAATAGGCAATCAATCATTCACATATATATCAGCATCATGATAATCAAATCCATAGCGTTTAGTACTAATATTTTTCAATGTTTTAGCTCGATATTGAAACTACATGGAAACTTACTATGGTTTTCGTTTTAGATTAGAAAAAGTTTATACGATGATCGATAATGTGAATTGGTTTACTAAAAGTGTTCCAAAAACTCGCGAAAGTGGAAAAATAACTGTCAAGCTGTGGAACAAATAGTACAAGTAGAATGAAAAAGAAGGTTGAAGATTGGTTGTCGAACGTAGTTTCTAAATGATCACAAATGGAAGAAGACACACACAGCGGAGTAAAACACAATGAGGCTTCAACATTTTCCGGGGCAGAAGATCTTTTCACCGAGAGAGAGTTGCTCGATTGTTGCAACCTCTGATTCTCTTCAGACTCATCTCTCCATTAAAAGTAGAAGTGAAAGGTGAAGGAAGAAGAATCGGAATGTTTATCCGTGCTTACATCGGTAGCAGCTACACAAATCTCGGGAGGTTATCTTCAAATCATTCAAATCTCCAAGCGCCATTTACTCGAAATCTACTTCTTTTATTTTCTCGCAAAAAAACTCGAGATTCGTTTCGTTTGCAGCAAGTGAAGAGTGAGGAGATGCATGAAGCATTTTTTGTTTAGTCGGTTGGTTGGAGCTGTACACATGGATTAACGTTTTATTTGAACGCCTCGACTCGAATCCTCAAGGTGAGAAAGGGAGTTGATTTTTGAAAAGAGGCGAGCTGCACTAAGAAAGAGATGACACACTTTGACGACACCTATTTTCATTACAGATGATGAATTTTCATTATAACAGGTTTCACAACGTTAGATCAGTAGACTGAAATCCACGCAAGCGTTATGAACAAGCAAATAAGATCATCTAATTACCATGTTTCATAATTATTGTCATTCCAAACGTTAAACTGCAGCGGTTAAGGCGGTTCAAAGGTATGTCCGCGTCGGTAACCGTCATTCAAAATGTACCACAACTTATACTCGACTTTTTACTAGGCTTGCAATTAGTGTCAACTCCCCTCGCAGCTCTCACGTTCTAAAAGAAGCACCTCGAGAACACAAAATAAAAGTGTGAGTGTGTGTAGTAGACACTCTCTAAGTAGCGAGAAGCTACAGTTTTGTTACTTCTAACTAGCGTCACATCTTCATTGAGAGGCCGTTTTGCGTCGTCACCTCCAGTTGAACTTCTACATAAACGTAGCAAGACATTCAATAGATAGGAAAAAAGTTGTGATAAAACTAGACACATTTAACAGCGCCTCTGAACACTTTTCTGTTGAAAAGTATACGGGGAAAATTGTCGTGTTTTTGAACTAGCAAGTTAACGAATGAGCAAAGGTCTGAAGGAGGAGAAGCATTAATCCGGCCATTGAATTCGCTTGCTTCAACCACGAGACTGTAATTAGTCATCACCTCTTCTTTTCATCCCATCACCATGTTAATTAATTTCTCAATGCACCAGCCGTGAAGATGTTTCCACTTTGCTTCTCACACATCTTAGCATACTACACCTTTTACCGTTCCCCAATGGAGCTTATTATTTTCGGCTGTCGTAACAGCATTGCAATTCCCCAATGAGGCTTATTAGTTTTGGGATGAGGCAATTACGACTTTTCATGACGCGTTTGAAAGAGCTTATCAAGTTGCGATGACTCTTATCATATCTTCCATGTCAACAGCCTCTTTATTTCTCGTGAATAGCGTGCAAGCTAATATTCATTTTATTGAATCACACTTCTTGGAAAATAGAAGAAGAATGATACTAGATCAATTTAGATAAATTTGAATGATGTTTTCTTCCCACTAGCTTTAGTTTCAATGATATTATCATGAATCTTATACCACTTATGAAGAAAGAGTAATCATATCATACTCAAAACTGTATTGATTCTTCTTACTGGTTCAGTTGAATTTTGAATAAATTTATATTCCATTCATAATTTGCATGAGGTTGAAATCAATCATATTTCAATTTCGTATTCCATGATACATTTATTATGTGATTTTCATATATGTTTTTATGCCACTTCGAAGTATGCTGATGAAATTTTGGATTTATGATCAGATTGATCGATAGCCCTCAAAAACTGTATTCTACTTTTCAATTGAACAACTCTTCACATTTTTCAACCTCTCCAGTATGTCGTTAGCAGCCCGAAATTCAAGCTATTTCGAGAATATCTTAATCCAATTCTCATAGTGTCTCATGAACTCTTGAATAGCGATATTTTTGTCGATTGAAGGTAGGCTACTTATACTGGAAGTGAAATACACAAATACAACCTTCCTTGTAACTAGCTGCACTTGTAACCAATTGAATCATCTGTCTTCCAACTCAAAGTATCCACTTGAATTTCCTCTCCTGTTCAGCACTTCTTACTCGTGTCATCACTCATCAACCATTCACAACCAAACACTTGAAGAAATGATGGCAATCGAAGCCTTGTAATTGGCTGATGAAATGCACACACATCTGGATGAATGTGCTATTTTCAGAGTATTTTTAGTTCTTGCGTGAACTGAACAGCTGAAACGACAACACTGTTCACTCGACTGATCTTTTTCGTCATCACAATAATGATCAACATCCAACATGGCGTGTGGATTGGCGTGCGGGTGGAATCGTTCGTACCCTTCATTTCACACCTATTGACACTGAGTATTCGTAACTTTCGACAAAAGATGCTTGTTCGCGTGTGCATCCATCCTTCTTTCCACTCAACGTTTTCTTTCCAGCGATTCGTTGGCTTTTTCACTCGATGCTACTTGGCGATTGCAGATACAAACCCTTCCAGCACTTATTAGCTCGAGTGTTGCCGCCGCCTCCAATATCCAATATACAAACAAGCAGCACTGATTATAATGATCACTCTGATCGCCACTTGCTTGTTTTTTCACATTTCCATCGCGACTTGACTCAACAGGCACCTGGATACCTCACTCACGTTGCTTATCAATAGAAATCCGATGATCAGTGTTTTTTCTCAAGTACCCACTTCGACTGATTTTCACAAGAAATTTCCGAGCTTCATTGAGTTATTCGTCGGATTGTGACATTTTGTAAGCCTCCTGGAAGATATTTCCTGAATAGTTTCAATCCTCGATTGGTTATTCAGTTCCAGCAGCCTTGCAATGAATGATCGGTGACTTTATATAAAAGTGGACTTGATATTGACATATCTCATAACATAGGAGTTTATCGTTGGCAAAGATCGGATGAAAAGTGTCATCACACATTTTGAAAGAAGCCAAGTGTGATGGGACATGAGAATGGAGAGAGTACAAAACTGACAATCAATTCGGACTCCGTTGTAATATAGTTGAATGGATTTCTAACAAACAATGAATGGACTATTCAATCATTTTTCGGGTATTCAGAACTTTGTAAACAAATAGAATTGAAACTTTTGATATTGAATGATAAGGAAATCATTACACAATCGCTATTAGGCTTCTGCCTGAATGCACGATGCTTGGCTACATGAGGCTGGCTAATAAACTACATGAAGCCAGCAGCACATGATTTCACAATAATGTTGCCTTTTCATTGTGTTACAGGAATCAGGAATTTTCACTTCCTCAAGCACAGAATTCATGATTGTTGCCAAACATAACTAGAAAATTTCCATTATGCAGCTGTCAAATGGCTGGAAGTAGAGTAGAGTAGTCACTTGGCAAATTAAGATGTGATTATTACCAGTATAGAAGAGAAACTATGATAATAGAGCAAATCTGGGACAGGTGTTGTGTGATGGAGGGACCATTACTTTACTTGTGCGTTTTCTAGGACCCGCATCGGTTGTAAGAAGGTGCCTGACCCCTCTTGCACTGAACAACACCCTGACTGTGTAGGTAGGTCCTTACCCTCATAATTGTCGACACACATGCTTATCTTATAGAACACTTGGCTACATGTCACTTAGATTATGTCTCTTATTTATGAATACTCAGTATTGGGTGCATACAGTTGATTTTTTGTACGGTATTACAAGGATAATAAAAATAATCAGGGAATTCAGGAAGGATAATTTTTGTAATGAATCAGTATTTGATTTTAAGATATCGTATTGAATTCAATTCAATAGCTGTAATAATTGACGAGCCTTTGGCTCACAAAATGAGATTAAACTTGACGTTGGATGATCGAATGAAATAAGCTGATATTATAGTTTGGACCACAATCAAAATAATATCAAATCACAACATATGCGAAGAGTGTAACACTTTCACTTAGGTCTTCGGGTGAAGTTAATCGATTGGCATATGCAGTATCAGAATTGAAAGCTCCAGGTTGAAGTAAGAATATTGAAATGAAGTTTAGCAGTCATTATATTTATGTATGGGATTGTTGGAGATTCAATAACAACAATCGTTTTAGAAAAATAGGCTTGAATCATACATTATGGCATTTGAGTTTAGCTTTTAGGATTGAAAATTTATCTGCTTTTTCAGACACGTATTTTGGTTTCCAGCTTTCAAATATTAGGAAAATTTAGTCCTGTGATAAAATTTAGATGTTATAATTAATAAGATTAATCTTTTTTGGCACTTTTCTACTCGTATAGTTCTGAAATTGAAGCGAACCGCCGCTTTTTCAGTACGTTTGTCTCGCTCACGAGGCTGTGCAAAAAAAAACTGAAACACATTTCTTTCATGTTTTCAGCTTTTTTGCATTTTCTGTGAATTGTTTCGGAATGAGGACAGTGCAATAAAAACTGAAAAAAGGCCGTGAGCGATAAAATAATTAAACTCACAGGCTAATCTCACAGACAAATGAAGCCGTCTCTATCCATTGCTGCGCCATCTAGTCAGGACTGCACTACTTTTCAATTAATACGAACTTAAGGGTGGCATTCGAGTTGGGTGCTTGGAGAAAAATCATACAGAACCATGGGTGATACAATCCAGCATGTGATACAACACGTTCTTTGTCAAGCCAATACCACACACATGTTTTTTTATCACAGTGGATCGGGGTTCCCATGTAACACGTGGATGAAGCTTTTTGAAGCAATCAATTCACAGCTGACACGGAAAATGCAAGGTGAACATCACAGAAAAAAATCGACATTGTTAAATTGACAAACCTCATCTGTTACATGCTCAATTTATGGTTTCAAAGTCATTATTAATGAAACTAGGTTATTAACGGTTATAATTTCCATTAACACTCCTGACCTGATAATACGGTTCCTAATCAGATATTGTATTTAAAAATTGAGGAATGCTTTCACAAAATTCAAGATAGCCAAGAGCGAAATTACAGCTACAAGAGAAAATATTAATTTCAAATAAGAGAAATGTGATGAGCGTTCACTAATGCGTATTGTGTGACAGATATTTCTTTCATTGAATTTATAATAAGAGAAATTATTTGAACATTATTTTCGAGCTTTTGGTTGATCTTTTGTGTAGAATATGTTTTATTACTGAGAGTCTTTTATCTTTACACTATCAAGAAACTGGAGTGAGCCCGCCATTGTTATTCGAAATACGCGATATTGCATATTATTCCTTGTGGCGGATTCGAGTCTGTATTGTAGTTATTATGACATCGCAAAGCCTGATAAGGCTGAGAAGAATTTGCTAGAGATAAAGTCAGAATAGCGGGTAGAAAAAAGACGCTGAGCTAAAAGAGATATGCTTACTAATTAGAACGAAGAGCATAATTAGGTATAATTTTAATGAAATAAGCTCCGTCGACCGACCAGACGATTTCCATCTGCTTCATTTCTGTTATCAGCTCTCTCTCTGTCTCTTTTTGTTGTTTCTCTTTGCCACACACATCGTACGTTGCAGACTTATGTGCGCGCGCGTACGAGTGTAGGCCTAATGCTGTGTTGTGAGGCCGCAAGAAAATATCCGAATCGATAGGAGAGTGAGTAATTATAACTGTATGAAAGCCTACAGGAAACCCGCATAGCATTTTGTCTTGGATTTTGCATTGAACAAAGCCATCATAGGCCTACTTTTCCTGCAATGTTCTCTCTTGATAAGGCCGATGACGTTGAGGAAAGTTGAAATTACCATTTCAAACCGTTGTTGAACTTCATAATTAATGACTTATGCTGAGTTGGCTGCTCTCTACTTTCCATCTCAAATAACCTACTCAGGATTTTTCAACTACTCAAGTTGAGCAATTTTCTTTCCTATACCTCATCTAACATGTGACTTAACTTCTCCTTGAAAAATGCTTGCTTGATAATATATTACGTTTACCAAAATCACGAAATGATTGAAGACAAATTAACATGAATCAGAAAGCACGATTCATCAGGTGTAACCGTCTTTATCATCCAGGAATGTTATTTTATGAGATTTAACAAGTGAACTGTGTAGATAATTAAATTAATTCAAAGTGAGTATTTAATTATATTAATTCAAAGTGAGCAATTTCATATGATGTTATTGCAAGTAATT
This sequence comes from Nilaparvata lugens, assembly GCF_014356525.2. Taxonomy (NCBI): domain Eukaryota; kingdom Metazoa; phylum Arthropoda; class Insecta; order Hemiptera; family Delphacidae; genus Nilaparvata; species Nilaparvata lugens. The sequence continues at coordinate 46,971,599 of NC_052507.1, forward strand.
TATAGTTGTCTAGAAAACATTCCCAGTATCCTTCTCAGGTAGAGGTTTTTAAATTGAATTAGTTGGTGTACAAAGTGTTCATGGATAGGGGAGATAAAAAAATAATAGAAACCTTCCAACAGCTCTCATATCGTGCATTTTATATTAATGCTTCTACGGCACTTACAATAGATTTTGAACATTGATTCATTTTAAAAGAAAACGATCACTTGAATGGGAATATAAGCTTACCGAATGATAACCTACAAAGTTGCTATTATTTTAGAATTATTTCTATATTTCACTAATTCGCACCGGGAAATAGCAAATTTATTCCTGTTGAATCATTTCTCTTGTATTAAAACTTATCATAAATATTGGCCTTTTGTTTCACATAAAGAAAATGATGCTTTTTCAAAGTTTGAATCGAAATATGGAGGAGAGAACCTAGAATTATACAACATGAGTGAGAACACTATCCATAAAATTATTAGTAGCTAATGAAACTTCGCTAGCATTGCGTGTTACCTTCATTTGTCACATATAGCTTCATAGGCTCGAATTCAAAATATTATTCGGCTTGTGTTGACTTAGTTGGCTGATGAGAACAAACAGGTTAGAGGTGGTACAAGTTTGTTAGAGCCGGGTTCTAATAGATGGATTAAAACAAATATCCAAATAGGTACGGACACAGTACAGCTAAATTAGCGCATAGATATGGGGTTGTTTTATTAATGAAGGGTGGGGTGTGGGTGAGGGTGGGGTGTGGGGTGATGGTTTTGTTTGCGTGCATGCGGATTGCGTGAGTTTTCACACCATCCGAATCCGAAGCCTCTAAAACGGAAACCACCTTCACCTAACAATTATCTTCGAATTCCGTCTCCAGCCTTATCTGTTTGTACTGATTTGTCAAAAAATTAATTTAAGTTTGTGACAGCAGCTGGCGTTTCTGTTCTCACACCTCAACTCCTTAACATCAACTTCGTGAACTCTTTGAAGGCCATCAAGAGTGAACTGAAAGTTTCGACGCAGAGCGTGAAAACATCTGCTGGCTGTCTTTTAGAATTCTGAAATATTCCATTTAAAGTTTGCGAAAGCGTGCTCTTTTTCTGTACTTCTTTCGACAGTCACGGTTGATCACTGCTAGACTAAAATTCATAGCCTGTATATCTTGACAGAAAAAAGTTACCATAGTTTAAACTTCAGCTATGAAAGCAAAATAGAGTTCCAGTTTCAATACAAGGATGATTGATTCTAACGTAATGTTATGATAATGTAACTTGATTTTAAAAAAAATTGTAAATAGATCGATATATCAGGGTAGATGTAACGTGAGATTCGACTTGAATGCAACTTAATTACTTAATGCTTAGTTTTATATGCAAGAATGATGTGAGTTTACGTTCTAGCAATAATTTTTATGAAACCAGGCAGTGATCTCTCAGAAAACCTATGAATAAATTATTTTGAAAAATTGATTTGATTGATAATAATTTTATTTGAAGTTGAACTCTCAAAAAGTTGAATTGTCGAATTATTCCAGGTCGCTCAGCACAAACTGTGCAGAATTACAAATTACGTGTTATCAGTTGAACTTAAAAATAGTTTCTTAATAATATAATATCCATTTGAGCCCCAAAAAAGTATAGGAAAAAATATTTAAGCAAGCGTACCTGGACAGTGAATTGGAAGAAACGGGAGTGATTCTCCTCACTAAGAGTTCTTCAACGCTAACTCTAAATCACAGTTTTTAGTCGAGTTTTAATAGCGGCTAGCTGTTTCTTATAGTAAGGACATCTCTAAAACATACTCAGGAATCACAAAACTGCACGTTTAGAAGTAGATAGTAAGCCTTTTTTCTCAGTGAGTGAATACATGAGGGTAGGGATAAAAGAAACAGGATCGAAGAAACTGGCAAAAAACGGGTGAAAATTCTGAGAATGAGTGCTGTTTTTGTGCGTAATTGTGTGTGTCTGTGTCTGTGAGTGTGTTTGCCGGTGATTGGGAGGCAGGGGTAAGTTTGACCCATGGCAGGGGTTTTTCCGGTGGCTGATGTACTGCAGCAGAATGTATAGAGTATGTAGTCTGGCAGTCGTATTCGGGGATACACGATTTGCAGCAAAAGCGCTCTCTTGCCGTATATCCGGCGGCCAACATGCTACACAGCATGCACTAGTCACAAAGCCTTTGCCCCCTTCCCCCGGCTACCCTTTGCTATGCTCTGCTATGCTATGCTACATCGCTGCCCACTCTTTTCTCTCCGACTTTACACCGCCGCGTTCATAAACCCCCTTAACCGTTCCCCAACACATGTACAAGCTCATGCTCTCTTTCTTTCTCTCTTTCCCCTCTCGTTGCCATGACAACCATCTCAGACTACCATTGCGAGAAACAGAGACAGAAGTAATGTATACCGACTGCAATTTGAACACAGGGTGCACTTAGTTTGCGTGTGCACGTGTGGATGATCATTCGCGATTGCTCGCGTGCGAGAACCAGTCAACAAGGTCGCTATCCTCCCCTTCTTCCTCTCACTCATCATATTACTAATAATGATACTTGTTATCATTACCATAGAAATCATCATGGTGATCTTTTTGAACTAAAAACAATCTAGAGGGAAACGTGTCAGGCACAGTCACTCACATTTCTACAGTCTGCTCTGACAACTGACATTATAATATGTTATTCTATTTGAGTGATAATGCTCTGTCTGTGATAATTCCATGGATAAATGTGGAAGAATACAATCTCTGGGAGAATCAGCTTGTCAAGATGGATGCCAATTATTGTTACTGACAGAATTCATAAATTATCGCGTAGTATACTGTTTCTATATTATGGTTCATATAAATTCCATCCTCACCAGACAAATGAACACCCATTTTTTTCTTCAATTTAACTCTTCAATGACACACCAACGCATGCATTAACAAATAACAATTTCAATGCTTGATATCATTAAGAAAAAAAATTGAAAAAAATATAAATCAATATCTTCGAATTCATTAGTTTTTCATGAATTTGTGTTTTAATTCTATGAATGGTCAAGATGGAATCAATAAAAGGGATAAAAGCCATGAATGAATGGATGCAGAAATCATGTAAATTCATAACTATGAAGTAAATAAATTTGTTTAACAATAAGCAATTGTTACCATAATTCCAGGAAAAATAGATTTGTGAGTTACGCATGGTTCAAGAAACAGTATGGCTAATATTGTTATCACAAAATATATTGACTTCGAGATTTATTCTTCCTGCCCATTGAAGAGCAATTGATTAAAAAATTCTATCCCAATCAATGATCATTGTTACGTGACTAAAAATGAAATTGACCATTTATCCTCAATTTTATCATAATCATTACGTTTCTAACTCATTTTACTGATGCAATCTTCAAATAATTAACAAGGCCAAACTGAAAATTATGAATCAATTTTAAACTTAAATGATTTCTGTTCTAATATTTCATACTCTCATTTCAAAATGAAAAAACAATCTGGAGATAATTGGGAATTAGTTTAGAAGAAAATAATTTCTACTCTCAATTTTTCAATTTTCTCTCCACCCATAAGAAATAACTTAAGAGTCAAGCTTAAAACTGAGGATAAATTTAATGCGAATTATTAATGTTTGTCGAATAGTAAGAGTAGTTTGGACTGACCTGAAGTTGGAAAACCACTTGACGAGCTGAGCGGTGTTGTTCTTGTTGAACTTGATGTCGGGGAAGTACATCTTGAGAACGGCCGAACTGGGGTAGCGAACCCAGAAGAACATCAGCTTGGCCTTCCTCAGGTGCATGGGAGTCAGAGTTGACGAGTACGATGGAGTCAAGGAGTCTCCTTTCAGATTGGAAAATAATTCTACATTTTTATCACCTTAGTCTTAACTTAATCAAAACTAAAAACTTACTAAGTAATCATTCAATAATATAGAATGCACAAACAAAATCGATAATCATACCTAGTCTTGTCAATTTAGGTTGTAATTATAAATCGAAGAAAGTACTAGAAAAGTCAGGACTCCTCAACAATTAATCAACTCAATTGAGGAAAAATATATCAAATTAATATAAGAAACAAACTGAATAATCGCTTCAAATAGGATATGTAGAAGAATAGGCGTTTAATGATTCTTATCACTTTGGATAATGAAAAAATTCAATATGAAAATTGAAACGATGAAGAATCATTTATTCAAAATCAGTTATTATTCAGTATCAATCACTTTGAAATCAAAAACATATTAAAGTAATTGAAAAGTAGAGTAATGATAAGAAAAAATAAAAAACACCATATCTAATAATATGTAATAAATCATATTTATTCTTATATCTTGAAACAATTCTCATAAAATAATGTTTTCAAGTTATCAAATTTTGATTGGTCACCACTTGTAAATGAAGATAATGGAAACAAAGGAAATGTTCTCAAATGATTCAGTTGATTGATGAAAATGGATTATTTTTTTCAAAAGTTACTATGACAAAAATAAACCGGAATAGAAAGGGGAATTTCAACGGTATTTCTGAATAAGTCGCTTATCAAAGGTAAAATTGATTGAAATACATTCTTTTCAATTATATTACAGTGTATAAATATGATATTTGTTGAATAATATGAGAAATTCCAAACAACAATGCTGTGGTAAATGTAAAATAGTTGAAGAATGTTAATGATAGGGTTAAATTTTGATTCGATTGTGATATCAAGGAGGGATGAGCAGAAGAAGCCATTTCAGAACAGAACTGAGCCAGTGAGCAGAAAGAAAGGTGTGGAAAGAAACGAAATCCGTTTAATGGGGAGGTCAAAAGTTCTAATAGGTCTTCAACATTGGAGTCACAACGGTAATATCACTTGGAGGTGCAGGGCTTCTTCCCACATCCCAAAGAATAGCGATACACTGAGAACTTGGTAAGGGAAAGTGTGGAATGTGATGTTCTTCATAATAAAGGACAAAAGAAGAGTTACGTAAACTATCAATCCCAGCTATCGATTCATTGTAAGCTTCCAAGTTTTCAAACTGCTCTGGTTTCCACGTAATCAGTTCTAATTTTCGTTAGTTATTTAGAAGTAACCGATTTTAAAACATTGATAAAGATTGACATTTTGTGGTTATGATTAAAATTTTTTGAAAAAGTTTCAAAAATTCATTTTATTTGAATATAATTACTGGATGATATAAATCATTAAAAAATAAATGATGAAAATATTTGGAAAACTTACTTGCAATGTAGCTTTCGTAGTAATCGTAGTTTGAAGGCGAGAATACAGATAGCGCTGAGTGCTCTAGAACGGGAATACTTGGATCAGTGTTTATTCTCGACTTTGACTGAATGGTATTAAGGATTTACCGTTCAAACAAAATGGAAGTATGAAATAAACAAATGAAAATATGAATAGAATAAGCGATTTATATTGAAGCATTCATCATAAATATTGATGTATATTGAAAGATAGTTTTGTAAAACTATCTGAGAAGCGTCAAAAATGTAAATGAGTGCCAATATACACTTCTGTATGACCTGACTAAAGTTATACGTGTATGTAATATTATACTCATGTAAATGAGAGAATAAGTAAATATCTTCATAGTGAATCAATAAAAGTATCTGATTTAAATGATACAATATTGCTACTTGAAGCAGAACTGTTTCGAGAATATAGTGGGCTATGAAAGGAATAATTGAATTCTTTTTTTTTGCTTTCAAGCATTATGTTTTGGAAGGAGCGAGTGAGTAAAAAATTATTAACAAGATCATTGCTGTGGCTCATATCATCGTTCAGCATTATTATCAACAGCAAAGAATGGTAAAGGTCCAAAGGGAATGCCTTATCAACACGCAAAGACGAAAGGCCGATCTTTTGCTTGAATTTTTTAGAAGAATGCTTCCTTCATGTCAACTATAAAAGGTCGATACGTTTTCAACTTTGAGTTACATCTAGGATAAACGCTAACATATGAAATCACTACTTCTCTTTTAGAAAAAAAAACATTTTTATTGAGACCGTTCCTGTTTATTCTCCAATCAATAGTATCTTGTCAAATTTGCTCTACTAACAATACTTCTTTCAAATTAAGTAGAACCAGTCCATCAAGATAAACATTTTTCGTAGCCTATACTGATTTCTCCTATTTGGAAAGTTTGTGAAAACTTGATTCTTCTGTATGTAGTCATACTACAGATTAGGCTAGTGTTTAACATTTCCTTTTCAACTAAACAAGTTATATTCTTATGTAATATTCTTATTTTATGCCCTGTCTAATGAATGATACTACTGTATGTTCTTGAGTTGTAGCTTTACATGCAATTGGAAATTTTATCGTGAAAATGACGATCACATTATTGTGAAAATCAATGTGGTAGCCTAGGAATTGTCGAATCAAAATTAAATCGTTTGTGCCTACTCTTTTACTTAGAAATTCCACTTATTAATTTAATATGATTTTGTGATTTGAGAACAACATGCACAATTAATTTTTGGTTTTTAATAATTGAATAGTGGTGACCAATCAAATTTGATAATAAATAAATGATTAAAAATGACTCACTTATATCAGGATAGCCAAAAAAGGATATTGTAGGTCCAAGTCCGTCATAGGGCAGGTCGGCCGAGTTGTCTGAGTTGCGATCAGCGGTGTCGGCAGTCGGATGCACCGACCCGGACCGCAGACTGCCGTAGTCCGGGGATGGCACACCGTGCTGTGCGGCTGCGGCCAACAGGGCAGGGTGCAGCATGCTGGTTGGCGGGTGCGAGAGCGGGTGCGACAGGGGCAGTGGAGGACTGCTGTCTCGCATCTCCATGACCGGCGAGCCGGCTGACGAGTGCGGGGGCGGTGGAGGCGGCGGAGGCCCCTGTTGGGGGTAGAACGGCGAGTATGGAGAGAACACCTGTGACTCCTGCAGGCTCGGATTCGGAATCGCCACTGAAGTCGGCAATGACACTGGAAGCATTGGTGGGGGCGGTGGATGGTAGGCCCTAGGTGGTGGAGGCGGCGGTGGCGGACTCTCCGTTCCGTTCAAACCACACACCTTCCCCGCTGCCGCTGTGGCCGCCTCCTGCGGCTGTCCTGTCACTCCATCTTGTGCCAATATCCTGCACACTGTCTTCGGCGTGATCCTCGTGTCAGTCACCTTGTGTCGCTTCTTTTTCGGCGCTACCACCAAGCTGAGCGCCTCGTTCTGTTCGGGAACTCCTTCACGACTATCACCTCCTGCTATGTGGAACGGATGCCCAGCCATCGACGAATACAGAGCTGCTGCAGCTGAGTTAATCTGACTCATTGGCGGCTTTGGAGGCTGGAATAGTGCCGAGTTCGGTGACGGTCTCACGTGTTGCAAGTTCATTGTATTTATATTGTTCTCCGGATTATTATTACTAGCATTAGTGTTATTACTACTAGTATTCACATTCACATTATTATTTCCATTGCAGTTGTTCGAATTAGGATTTACACTGGCTGGTAGTGATCCATACATTGTACCGTTCACTCGAGGAGGTGCTGTGGGTGGTAATGTCATTCCGTTCAACGGCGTCGGTCCGTTCATCCTCTCTGCCGACCCGTTACTCCCTCTATCCACAACTTTCGCCCTTGGCGATTTCCTATCCAACAACTGTGAAGCAAGTAACAAGTCCTTGTTGAGTTGTTCAGCTGCCACTTCTGATTGTTTTCCATAATATCTCTTCTGTTGTAGAAACCGAGCCATTATCGAATCAATTAATCCACTCAGTGAAGATGTAATTTCAGTTTTCAACACATCAGCAAGTCCTTCTAAATCGGTTCCAGAAACTGGATGCGATAGTGCACTATTTCTCAACAGGGATAGACGCTCTGAGAACTCGTTCACTGACTTGGAATGGGGAGGAACTTGGGGAGGAGACTGCTGTTGGGGAGGTTGCTGGCTGGTTGGTGTAGGAGTCGAAGGAGGATGCAATGGATTTGGAGTTTGACTGTGAGGATGAGTATTTTGATTATTGGTAGGAGGAATTTGCACTTGAGTACCTTGTTGTTGTTGCTGTTGTTGTGTAGGAGTAGGAGGTGTGTGCTCGGGCCTTGGAGGCGGAGGCTGCTGAGCAGCGTGACTGGACAACACCTGCTGTTGCTGTTGTTGGTGAGGATGTTGTGGCAGCTGAGGAGGCTGTGACTGTTGCAAGTGATGAGTGACACCATGTTGTTGTTGACTGAGATGTTGTTGGTGTTCGGCAGCCATGGCAGCTTCCTTGGCCATCCTGGCCTCCTCCATGTATAGCTTGTGACTGGCACCCAGGTAGATGGCTGCAGCTGCGTTGCTGAGAGCGTGGTGAGGCAGCTGAGGGTGGTGGTGAGGGTGATGGTGGTGATGTGAGGGTGGAGGGATAGGCCCTTGATTATGCTGCTCTTGTAGCACCTGTTGCTGGAATAAGGATAGAGCACCGTTGAAACCGGGAGGTAGAGGTAGAGATGGATGCATATGATGAGGTGGAGGATGAGCTTTAGCTGTGAGGATTTTCGAGACAGCCGGTGACATGACAGGCTGTACGACAGCTGGTGTCAAAGAAGCGACGGGCGTGGTATCTTTAGGAGGAGTTGTAGGAGGATTATTTGAAGGAGGTTTTTCAGGAAGTGATAAACTATTTCCATCAGGTTCGAGATCACTTGTTACATCCTCGGTATCCTGGCACTCAGACATGTCTTGATCCATCCTAGTACACAATTGCATGTATTTCTGTTGCATTTCAGCTAACTGCTCTTGCATGGATCGTAGTTGATTTTTTAGTAAATCCTTTTCTTCCCTCTTCTGTCTGATTTCGTGAGGTTCGATATCGTCGTCATCGTCCTCATCCATGAGGGTTGCAATTCCAAGTCCAGCTGCATAACGTTCCACTGCACTGTTATCATGTTGTTGGGGGTGGTAAAGTTTACGTTTTTTACACCCATTCACTTGTGTAGGCAAAGAAGGACTAGCTCTCATAGATGACACAATATTTTCAACTCGTGCACGTTTCAATTCGATTGTAACACCGGTCCGGTTGGATGAATCCTTGGCGGAGTTGGGCTCGTCGAGGAGGTCGTCCTTGTTGAGGTCGGAGGGTGAGGCCGGCTGAGAGCCGGGAGAAGCACAGGGCGAGGGGTCGGAGTCGTCGTCCATGAGTTCGGGCTGCTTGCCGGCGTCACTGAGGTCGTCATCGAGGGCGGAGGCGGGCTCGTCGTCGTCGTCAGCTATTCCGTTGATGCTGGCGCCAACCGGGCCGTCGGCAACATCCGAGTCGCTGGCCGCACCCGCATCTACGTTGTCGTTTATCGAGTCGTTGCCCGTATCAGAAGTCTTTAATTCGTCATTGTTGTTGTTGTTATTGTTGCTGATGTCGGGGGAGGTGGGGCCGTTGCCTCCGACACTTACTGCCTTGACACCCTGCTCCAGGGCAAACAGCTCTTTGCGGCCCTGCAGGATATCTCTGAGCATGTTGTGGGCGTGGGCGACGTCACCGGGAGGCGGACTGCCCCCGTCCTCAGGGTCGAGGCCTCCACGTCGCAGCACAGCGGCGGCTGCAGCTGCGGCGGCCGCATTCAGGCAGTCGAAGTTGACGGTGGCACCGGGCGGCCCGGCGTCCGAGTTGGCGGTGGCGGTGGCCGAGGCTGAGTCGACGGCCATCATGGCGTCGGCTGGCGTGGAGGCGGCGTCTGCTCGCTTCACCTGTCGACCGAACAATTCGTTAAGCATGGTGTTAACAGCAGCAGGGTTGGCTGCAGTGGCGGCGGCTGCAGCGGCTGCGTACTGCTGGTGCAGCTGGTGGCCGAACAATGCACTGTAGAGCGATCCGGCGGCGAGGAAGGTCGGACGCGAACTGAAGTTAGGAATAGAGGAGTAGCTGTTGCGCGGCTCACCCGCGTCCACGCGTTGTCTGGACCGCTTTGCTTTCTTCAATAGCTTGTCGCTGTACAATCCGAAACAGTCGGCTTCCTCTTCTGATGACATCATAAGAGAAACCGCCTGTGATTGGCCGAGGGCTCCGTCCCCTTGGCTCGTGGTAGGGGCCTGACGTAGCCTGACCCCCTCTACTCGGCCATGCTGCGACCTGCAAGGTGCAAAACAAGACCCAACTGTCAGCTATTGTCGGTGTGAGCGCGTGTGTGCGAGTGTGTGGGGCGCTCGTGCCCAGGGCACTGCACACCTGCCCCCTCTACTCCAGCTACCTATCCTTCTACTCACTTTTCTTCTTATCTATCTGCACACTACTCTTTTAGTTTGCTTCTCTTTCTCGGTGGCAGAGTGAAGAGTGGAGGAGAAGGTGGTCGTCAGGCACCTAGGGGACGAGCAGCCCGATCGCAAACTAATCTACAACTCTCTACTTTACTTTTAATCTTTCAATAATACGATAGCGTATTACGACAGTACGTGAAAGCCTACTGTTTTCATGAAAAGGCTCAAAGCAGCAAGCGATTGAGTAAGCAGAAGCGATCCAGCTAGGCGTAAACAATATTCATATTAATTATATTGGTGACCGTTTCATCTGGAAAAGAACAAAAATGTAATATCACGTGATAAGAGGCTCGTATCGCCGGCTCGCCAGATCGCCAAACGACAGCTGCTGCTGATGATTTTGCACCAAATTCAATCAATAAATGATGTGTTCCGTTCCTGTAAATTCCATTAACATCAATATAATATAGTAGCAACAGCATTGAGACTGAGAAAATTGAGTAAATTTTAATTACACAAACCAATAAGGTTTTGCTGGTAACGCCAATTGATTTTTAGAAATTCAATCATTATATTTTTCTACTTTCAAGTGATTTTAAAAGAAAATATATTATGTATTTTTTTAATATATCATTCTGAGGCAATGAATTGAATTAAAAAATTTTGTCAAGTCAGATTTAATCAATGATAGAGCTAACAAAACACTAGTATTGATCAAAAGTTCTTCACGATGTCAAATGGAGATTGGTAAAAAATGATAGAGAAATATCGTTGAACTCAGTACACTTATCGGATGAATGAAGTTCTCTGAGATTAAAAATTCAATTTGAATTCTATACTGTTAGATTATGAAACTATTAAAGAGAATCGAAAAATTCCTATCAATGAGAAAAAGTTGAATCGTATATAATTATGTAAACTAGATTATTCCAAGATGTCTTTGAAGGTGTTATCGAAGTGACATTACAACTCAAATAATATAAATAATTATGGATTTTGGAACAAATTAAAACAATAGCTTCATAGTTACTGGTTTGGACCTAACAGTCGAATAGAAACGTCTTTTTATCTGATATAACATCAGCTTGAATCTTGCCGAGTCATGTACAGCTCATTAATAACTGAAACTTGAATAAGAACTGCAGCCCGGAAATTAAAACGCAATATCACTGTTGATAGGGCAACACATGACACCTGAAAGCTGATACCCTCAAATAATAATTATTAAAAAAACAAGAAAATTGATAATATCCTATAGTCAATAAGGGAAGAAATACTCCGTTGGAGGAATAATTTTGTTTTACAATGACTTTCAACATATCTATTTTCTACAAGAATCTGATGATGTAAATTCAACAAGGGAAAGTTACATTTATCAGGGCATTTGATTCATGTTAAATAAGGGTGGTGAATAACAGTAATGCAAATAAGCATGCATAATTCACTCAAGTATTCTGGTATTATGAACGTTGTGTTTCAACCGATGAATAATTTTTAGTCAGATGAAATTTTCAAGATTGAAAATAATAATAGCCTAATAGTTGTACTCTTTATCCAACATCACATTTGGAAGATTGAGGTTTGTTGGCTGAGAGTATCGCAATTGAATAAAACACTCTGCTATTATATTAAAGTAATATCAATTTGAATGATTTGTGATGATTTTTGAATGAGTTAATAGATGCAGAAAATAGATTTTAAAAATATGTACGATACGTGTCATTCTATAGCTTCAAAATTTATTGATAATTTGATTTTCTGTTTCTGAAATTTATGTGTTTTATTCGTTCTCAAGTATAATTTTCAGATCAACACTGAGAATGACTTGGAAATGGTATTTTTATTCACAACTCCATTCATGAACTATTGCTTCAATAACTTGCACTGGACACATTCAGCTCCACAGGTGAGAACCTGGAGTGACTTTGATGGAATTTCAGTAAGGGTTGATTGCCATGAGTAAGTTGACCACAGCTCATATAGCACCTGCTGCCCTACAGTTGGGAGCTGCGCTTCCGTATGGGAAAATTCTAATTTCTAGATAGAAACCGGAGTAATTTGGGTGGAAAAGGGGTCGCGAAGATTAGATGGTTAGATCGATGTGCTCATGAAAGAAAGTTGCGGAAACAGAGCTTCCGGCTACCGGACTACCATTGATAACTTCCGGTAAGTCACGGTACAGAGGCCACTCTCCAGGTGAACACACCCGTACACTAGCACACCTACACACTACACTACACAGGTATACAACACGCACAATTATCACGATGTAACTAACGAAACACTTAATTGAATGACTGGGGCTTTATGGGTGCTGCTTTACCATGGTGTGCTTATGGTAACGTGGGACCTGAAAGTTAGGCGCAACATGTGTTTTAATAAGCAATCTATCACCCATGTGATGAAGTTGAAGAACTTGTTGAAGTACTACTTACTATTTGAAAAGTTAATGATAAAATACATTTTATTGAGAAATTATCCGTATTAAATAAAAAATCTTATGACACATACAGATCCAGGTCCTCAATAGAAAAAAGTATTATTGGAAATTTAGCCTTCGACAATATGCCTGTTTCCGTGATTACGAAAGCTGTCAATAAAGGTTCATATGATTCGGTCAAAATAACTGATAATTCCTCCCTTCCCTGTTCATGATGAAACGTATTTAAGAATAATATTATGAATTAGGGTAATAATGAATTTGACGAGAAAATTGAGAGACTTGTTATAATCGAATGGCAAGCAAATAATTCATTCTCTCTACATATAGAATTTGTCAGGAGGATACTCATGATAATTGGATCTATTTTCCTGTTGGGTAGAATGGAAAGAGAAAATCCCCAATGTGATATGTTGACCAGTATCAAATGGATTGATTTCATAATTTAAGTGGAAGAGGATTGTTGACTAACAAGATGTAAACTCTCTTACATAATAAGGTAATACTTCATTTTAGGTTAATGTTGTCTCAAAACTGTTAATTGGATCAAATCCGAAAATTACTGTAATGAGCTAGTAGTTCTGTGGACAGTAGACCTCGCGCTCAGTAAGTAACATTGACCTGTTGCTATGTTTTCTCAAAAATTGAAATAATTTATCAATTGAAAATGTCTAGAAAAAATCCTAAATGAACGTAGAGCTTTCTGTCCTCTCGTACCGTGACGTGTAGTCCTGGAATGTGAGTGGGAGCGCTGTTATCAGATCTGGCTGCAACTGTCTACAACGTTGATGGAAAGATACATTTTCAAAATGTTCGATGTTTTTGAACGGGTTGTATTATTGACCGAGCGAAGTGAGATCTAAGATTCAAGTGGACGGTTTGGCATTTCTCTTAATGTTTAAATGTTTAAATGTTTAATGTTTAAATGTTTAAATGTTTAAATGTTTAAATGTTTAAATGTTTAAATGTTTAAATGTTAAATGTTTAAATGTTTAAATGTTTAAATGTTTAAATGTTTAAATGTTTAATGTTTAAATGTTTAAATGTTTAAATGTTTAAATGTTTAAATGTTTAAATGTTTAAATGTTTAAATGTTTAAATGTTTAAATGTTTAAATGTTTAAATGTTTAAATGTTTAAATGTTTAAATGTTTAAATGTTTAAATGTTTAAATGTTTAAATGTTTAAATGTTTAAATGTTAAATGTTTAAATGTTTAAATGTTTAAATGTTTAAATGTTTAAATGTTTAAATGTTTAAATGTTTAAATGTTTAAATGTTTAAATGTTTAAATGTTCAAATGTTTATATGTTGCGCATTTACGGCGAAATGCGGTAATAGATTTTCATGAAATTTGACAGGTATGTTCCTTTTTCAATTGCGCGTCGACGTATATGAAAGGTTTTTGGAAATTTTGCATTTCAAGGATAATATAAAAGGAAAAAGGAGCCTCCTTCATACGCCAATTTAAGAGTAAAAATCTGGTGTGGTGCACTCACACAACTTTCCTTGCCGTTATGAAAATTGATTAACTAACTGACGATAGTGTTCCCACGCATCTCAAGTCTACTTTTCTAAGATCTGAGCCAGCTGGTGACAGGCCAATAACGCTGCAGACACACAAAGTCTCTCTTCATAGTGAATGATTTAATAGAATCAACAGTTTGCAATTGAATAATCTTATTTTCTCGAATCTCGAGCTTATTTTCAATTTTAGGTGAAAATGTAACTGAACATTAATTGTAGAAATTTTTAAGCTCAATCTTTTCCACTTGATATTTTTTGTTTAATTTGTATCTGAAGCCTGATAATTGGGAATCTAAAATCAAACATTGGATAGATAGTGCAGTGCTCCTGAAATTTTCACAGATATTGTACTCGTGGCAGTTGATAAAGCTTATCAATGACTTTTCTAGGTATGAATTTGATCAAAATCGTTGTAGCCGTTTTCGAGAAAATCGGTAAATAGTGTAAGGACCTTAAGTTCCAAATTTCAAGTCATTCCGTTAATTGGGAGATGAGAGATGAGATATCGTGTACACAGACACACAGTCACACACACACACACACACACACACCCACACACACACACACACACACCACACACACACACACACACACACCACACACACACACACACAACACACACACACACACACACACACACACACACACACACACCACACACACACACACAACACACACACACACACACACACACACACACCACACACACACACACACACACCACACACACACACACACACACACACACACACACACACACCACACACACACACACACACACACACCACACCACACACACACCACACACACACCACACACACACCACACACACACACACATACAGACCAGTACCCAAAAACCACTTTTTTGGACTCAGGGGACCTTGAAACGTATAGAAAGTTAGAAATTGGGGTATCTTAATTTTTCCTTACCTATTATAATAGGGTAGTAAAGGTAGTAGGGTAGTAATAGGGTAGGGTAAAGTAAAAATCAGACTATAGACGACGCGAAATTCAAAAAGGAACATGCCTGTCATGATTGCTGCGTTTCTCTGTAAATGCGAAAAATAAAAACATAAATATAAACAAAAAACATATAAACATAAAGAGAAATGCAAAACCGTCGACTTGAATCTTAGACCTCACTTCGCTCAGTCAATAAAGAGCTTTTGAAAATAAATGTCTAGTATCCAATGATTTTTGTATATTATTTGGTTGTGCTGATTTTTTTATAAATTTGAAATCAAATCGAATAACTCACTAAATAGTTTTGTATAAAAATAATATTGATTTTTTTCTCACTTACTGTGTCAAAATTTCAGAGTAGAGATTAATAATCCTTGAACTGGGTTGAGATGAATCTCGGAATTGATTCAAGTCGGGAGGAAAGTTAGAAAAGATTTTCTACGAAATTGTCGGCCACTCACACACTTATATTCAAATCATGGCAAGCACCATTAACTCAACAATCGAACCAACAAATATAGAGTCGATCCTCAGAGAATAGGAAAAGAGATAATGAAATAACATTGACATATCTCACAGTTCACTCCTAAACATGACACTAACGACTGTTCACTGCAAAATAAAAACAGTGAACGATGAGTCGAAAGAGATAAGAGCTTCTCCCACTCCATCACCATCCGGAAAAAAAAGTCCTTTTTCAACCATAGTTAGAGTATGCAGGACTCAGAAATGTTCTTCTAAGCGTATTATAACTGCAACATTATTGATAGAAGTCTAGATTGATGAAGTCCAAGAATGCATGAACTTTTCATATTTCATTCATCCAATATAAGGGTAGTTTATAGTTATTAGGTGGTTATGAGCTTCTAATTTAGAATTATGTGTTCGATTGAAGAAATACTCAATTGCTGCTTTTTTCAAGAGGTCTATCTTTATAAAGATGCGGATCATTTAATAGAAATCTGTTTTATGCATTGACTTGGAAGCTACTGAATAGTTATACTAGTAGTTATGTGAACAGTAGACCTCACGCAGTATTCTCATCCACAAGTACCTGATTGAAACTATAGACCTTATGGAAATACAGCAATAGACTGGCTTCTCCACACATCTGTGTAATCATTTGTCAGCTGATTTATGATGAATAATTCTATAGTCTGATTTTTACTCTTATATTGGCGTATGAAGAATGCTCCTTTTTCCTTTTATATTATCCTTGAAATAAAAAATTCCCAAAAAAACCTTGTATATCGTCGATATTGTTATTGTTATTGTTATGTATATGTTATTAAACATTTAAACATTTAAACTTTTAACATTCAAACATTTAAACATTTAAAATTTAAACATTTAAACATTTAAACATTAAACATTTAAACATTTAAACATTTAAACATTAAACATTAAACATTTAAACATTTAAACATTTAAACATTTAAACATTTAAACATTTAAACATTTAAACATTTAAACATTTAAACATTTAAACATTTAAACATTTAACATTTAAACATTTAAACATTTAAACATTTAAACATTTAAACATTTAAACATTTAAACATTTAAACATTTAAACATTAAACATTTAAACATTTAAAATTTAAACATTTAAACATTTAAACATTTAAACATTTAAAATTTAAACATTTAACATTTAAACATTTAAACATTTAACATTTAAACATTTAAACATTTAAACATTTAAACATTTAACATTTAAACATTTAAACATTTAAACATTTAAACATTTTAACATTTAAACATTTAAACATAAACATTTAAACATTTAAACATTTAAACATTTAAACATTTAAACATTAAACATTTAAACATTAAACATTTAAACATTTAACATTTAAACATTTAAACATTTAAACATTTAAACATTTAAACATTTAAACATTAAACATTTAAACATTTAAACATTTAAACATTTAAACATTTAAACATTTAAACATTTAAACATTTAAACATTTAAACATTTAAACATTTAAACATTAAACATTTAAACATTTAAACATTTAAACTTTAAACATTTAAACATTTAAACATTTAAACATTAAACATTTAAACATTTAAACATTTAAACATTCAAACATTTAAACATTTAAAAATTTAAACATTTAAACATTTGAACATTTAAACATTTATACATTTAAACATTTAAACATTTAAACATTAAGAGAAATGCCAAACCGTCGACTTGAATCTTAGACCTCACTTCGCTCGGTCAACAAATAGGGGAAGTCCTATCAAGTAATGAGAATACTACACATTTCAATTAATTCAGATTACTCATTTTCTCACTTCATTCGCGGTAACTGGAGATGTATCAGAATGCACAATAATGGGAAATACTAATTGAAATTGTTTCCAATTCAGCAACTTATGAAATTTTGATAAGTCTCTACATTGGAAAGCTTTTCTCGATACTGTATTTGGTGTGGTTTTATTATTTTAATAGAGTATATTGTATTAAATGCATATCTGTTATTAAAACAGAAACAATAAATATTCAGAGAGCAAGAGTGATATTCGATTGTTCTGTGCAATAATTGGAATTTGTTTTACAGTTATATGATTGAATAGAAACAAAATATCCAGTCATTCGGATCCAATTATGATTGTTAGAGCTGAAAGATGTTATAGAAATCGAATTTTAAATTTGCAAAACAAAATTTGTACTACTAAAGTGATTCTCAATTAACCAGCTATAGTGATCACTGAATTCAATCCTTGTCCACCTTTGAAACAGAATTGTTTCAGAGTACTTACAATAATGAATACATCTCACTTTTATTGGTAAATAATTATTTTTAGATGTGTTGAAGTTAAGCCCCATTTGCAAAACAATACAAATGATATTGGAAGCATTTTCATCACCGTTTCAATAAATTTCTATTGTAAATGTTGATTTCCATCTGTATTTTCTAAAAATAATTGTGAGAGTAATGAACTTGACAGAGAATTTCTATCATTGCTGCATTCTAATGAATAATAATTTTCGTTCCCAATCTAAATGAATGAGCTTAATATCTGCTATATTCTATGTTGGAATTATTTTTACAATTAATTGATTAGCTTTGTTCTTCTTGATTGTCTATTTTAAAATTTTCTCTTTAACATGGTATAAATGACTGATCAACTTGTTTATTTGATAGTGTATAGCTTAGTATAACATAAAAAATGTTATTTTTATAGAATTGAAGAATCACATTTTTATGGTTCAACTGATGGGAGTGAAATCTATGAATTCGTTCAATGATTATTGAGTTGAAGGAAATTACTTTATTATCATAGATTTTTATAAATTGAACTGAGCGAAACTGTTGCTAGTCAGTTTGATTTCAGAATAAGAAAAAGTATCATACCTTCGATAGAATATAATAGAATTTTCTCATAATTATATGTGTTACTTTTCCTTCTCAGAGACTAGTCTCTTGTAACTAACAAAATACAGTAGGTGATTTCCATTCCTATCAATATGCATATTTTATTCTAATCAAGCAATCGAATTTAATAAGAGCCTTGTAATTCAATGACTGTTTGCAAAGAATGTAAATAGATAATTCCCAAATAGTTCTCAAAGATGATTGCTGTATTGACATCATTCGCTTTGTATTTCTTGAAAAACATAATAGAGCAACTAAGCATACAGTCGTTACATTGATAATAGATTGACAATTATTCTAACTCCAATTCGTTTGTTTCCTTGTTCTTACAGCAATTCAAATGTCATTCTCAACCAGCATTCATTCAAAGATCCATTGAAATTCAATTGATTGATAGGCAAAAGCCATCTTTTGCTATGACGTAGTAGAGCCAGAAAGTAAATAAAGTCTTTATACAGTGGCTGAGTATACCACAAAACGATTACCATGAGTATTCAACGATGCAAGATACTCAAAGAAAATTGTAATCATCTTCTGAATATTTTATTTTTTACAATGACATATTCTTGGCTTTACTTATCAATTTAATATGAATTGGGTTGATTTCATTTGAGATGGTATAGTTTCATATTCTGTGCTATATATTCCATATTATAAGATTGTATGTAATTACCCTATTATTTTAATTATTTATGGAAAAGGGGTTCTATTAATATTGATATAAATATTCTTACATTTTATTTCCATGAAATTCAATTCAGCAAAAATTACATTAATAAATAAACAAATAAATTACACTCCATCAAGACAGACTGTATCAAGCTATGACAGTTATCAGGATAACGATAAAGTCAAATTACACCCATGAGAAAAAAACTCTCTGGAGATGATACCAATTATCCAGTTAAAATGAAAAAGCTCTAATTTGACCCTGGTGAAGGAAGTTTCCAGTACCCTATGAAAAAATTTTTGACTCTTTATGTTTTCTCATTATTATGTTATAAATTAAGTCGTTTGGAAAAACTTTTGAAGAGACTTCATGTCTCACTAGTGACTAATATTGCAGTTAAATGTTTGCTGTCAACGTGCGTATGCGTGTGTGAAGTCACACATGAGAGCTGCTACTAAAGCAGCCGGATAGTTTAGTAATAATGACAGCTAACCAGCGGACCACTTACGAAGGCTAAGTGCCACGCACACATACAAATGGCAACTAACCTACAAATTGTCTTAACAAGTTTGCAGTGGGTGATTTCATCTGCACTTCCTCTCCTTGTTACAGCTAGTAGAATTTTCAACTCTCCTCTCACTTTCCTCAGCTATCTCTGTCAGTTTCGTACTGTCGTATGCCTATTCTCTTCAGGACCCTTTCTCGTAGCGTATGAATGCTGCTCCATCCCTTCTCACTCACTCTTCCTTTTTCTCCTTGGCCCTCTCACTCCTTCCGCCCTATTTGTGGCACACAAAACTTTGCCACTTCGTAGGTCGGCTTTCTCCTAACATCGCATGCGTTTAAAGAGCATCATCATTCTCACACACTCATCTCCAATTTGGTCAATTATTGTCACACAAAAACAGGAAGATCGCACTATTGCTCGCGTCAATTTTTTTCAGTTCTTTCTAATTTTTTCGGTCACAGAAAAAAGTGACGCCTTTCTGTCACACAATTGGCTGTGCAATTAAAACAA
Source organism: Nilaparvata lugens (assembly GCF_014356525.2). Taxonomy (NCBI): domain Eukaryota; kingdom Metazoa; phylum Arthropoda; class Insecta; order Hemiptera; family Delphacidae; genus Nilaparvata; species Nilaparvata lugens. The sequence goes on from NC_052507.1 coordinate 46,991,774, forward strand.
GTGGAGCAAGCGTCTTGACAGGGCGCTTACACTTAAACAGGATTTCCTGTGGATATAAGTTAATCAGTTTTATTGGAGTCATTTTGGAATGTTATGACATAGGAGTTGAAACATATTTAACAAAAATACGTCATTTGTATTACGTCAGCTAGATAAGTTAATATTAATCAACGAATGGGAAAGACTTCAGAAACTGCATCTGGCTGACTGAAAAAGCCAGTAAGGAGTAAATTTTTTTTAATTTCAAAATTTAATGATGAATGGAATCGACGTGGAAGTAATCAAAAAGTTACTCTAAGTCACAATGATCATCCAAAAAAATAGATTAACATAAATATACAGTATTTTTGATTTATTCATTTAAAATATTTCTGAATTCAACACACTCTCGACTTTTGAATATGGCGGTTGTCATAGAAATAATAATATAAGTATCCCATCTCGATAATATTTTATTACAATAATACTAATAGGCTCGTACACTTATTGATATTTTGATCCAATATTGAAATGGAGCAGCAAATATTCAACTTTAATCAGGAATAACTATGCCAATAGAATATTTTTGAATAAAAATTTAGTGTACGTTTAAAAACTACTTCATACAGAGAAGAATAAACTTTCAATTCAATTTTTCCCTAATGATAGGATTGTTCATTCAACCTTATTTATATAGATTGTGAGTGGAAAGGTAGAACTGATGAAGAAGACAAGTAAGTCATTGATAAGTAAGTGGACTCTACGAGGCAAGACAGCCAGTCTCTTCCCTGCAACTATCAACAAAATTGACATTTCGTGTATTCTTGCGTGCAAATTATGATGGACACATATGCAGTTGGCCAAGTAATGGACTCAGCGCTGCATGTGGGAGTCAGACGAGATTCTTCAACTAGGCATTAATGGATATAATTCGACAACAATGCCTGTGTTGCATTAGATGTGGCTCTTAGAAGGTTTGTGCTGCCGCCGGCAGCGGGACCGGGGGCGGTTAGAGCCCGAAATCCATTTGAATGGACCAGTAGGCGGAGACATAAATCAGACCAAGTTGTTTACAAGCTGACTAGGTGATGTGTCATGTTAGATGATAGTCAGATTCACTTACAACTGTCAGCATTCATTCTAAATAACATGGATGCTTCCCATTGGAACAATGCAGACCGTTGAGACGTGGCTTGTTTGCATGCACTTTCTGGCGATAATCCAGACGACGTTTGCACGCCCGCACGCGCACCTCCCTGTCACCGCAAAAGCTTACATTTCGGCTGCAAACTTACGAAAATCTTTGGCAACACTCTGCCATGTCAAACCACACATTAGTTATAGGTAAGATAAGTAGAAAGCAGGCAGATTCTAGAGTAGCTTTGAAATAGGCTCCAATCTTAATAATGAATTATATTATGAAAACACAAACTCATGATATAGTAGTTCGTCTACATTAATTGGAGTACTTTTAAAAGAAATTGCACTAAGGCCCGGGCTCACGTCTTCAATTACATTTGATGAATCTGAGAATATCAACAGTAGAAGCTCGTGTTATAAAATTATAAAATTTCGTGCATAAATATAATAAAGTATGATATTGAGCTCCTGTTTGTTGACAATTTTTATTTTATAATTTATCAATTATATCCATTTGAAATTTAGAAAAATAGTACTGTAATCACAGTTATTTGGAGGTATATTGTATCTATATTGATGAATTAATATTTATATTTCGAAGAATTAATGTTTTCAAAACAAAATATTTTTTATGGGAGAACTGTGATTGGCTTACATTTTGAGCACTACTATGCGATTCGAAGCTCTGGTATTATTCATTCATTATCATTATCAATATCTATTTAGCTATATATTACTATTGAAGTACCATTATAAAAATATTATTACAAGTATAATATACTATATATAGTATGTGACACGTATTTCGTGTTGTAATCAAGAATCAAGCTGAAGTTATAATGGTTAGTAATGCACGGTTTAACAGATTGATACATTAATGAGTTGGCTGCATGTGATATTTCGCAACAATCCTCCAAGTAATGCATACTAATCTTGTTTCAAGACATGGAACGACTTCGGTATGGCAGTTGGACTTGAGAAACCGACTTCAAGTCCGACAACACTGGCAAGGCAAAAAGGCATAAAGTGACAACAGCGCGGCATCTTGGCAGAAATCTTGAGAGGGTCGACTTCTTCTCCTTGGGCTAGGGTCGCTGACAAAGGAGTAGAGCACAGAGCTCCGAGGAGGGTAGCCTTCGAACACTCAAGGAGGGCTTTCAAAACCGGAAGGAAGAAATCGACAGTGACTCACAATATGCCCCTATGATGCCAAGATGCTGCTCGTAACGGTCGCATAGCGAGTAGTACTTTCTCACAGGTAACAAAGATTACTCCCCTAAGCCAGTCGGTTAGCTGGGCATAAGCCACAATGCCAAGAAGTCTTTGCCGCGAAAAGAAAAAAGACTTGCCCCACTGCGCTCCTTTGTTCGAGAACGTCTTGAGAAACTCCGAAACGACCGTTGGAGTTTCTTCGATACGGATCGCTTCACCCCGCACCCTCCAGTGTTTATTCTTAAGAAACGAAAGGAAACGTCTTAAGACGTTTGCACTTGGCACTTTCCGTTAGCAGATGTACACGCGTGCACACGTCTTAGCAGCCAACCGGCACGAGTCTATTCAATCTACCAAGACGAACGTCTTAGAAAACGTCTTTCTCAACCCCACACCATCTCCGTAATATCCGTGAAATGAATAGAGGAATAATCAGTAGTTTCCATGGTTGAGGAACGAGCGTGAACGTTCTGTTAGTACGAGCTTATCAGGGCTACAGAATCATGAAAGAGAGATTAAAGTATTCGATTTTAATAAGAGATTTTTTGAAAACTAGAGCTCCATTTCAGGCAAAATGATAATTCAAATGTGCAGGAAACTCGCAATGTTCAATGAACTCAAAAATTTAATTCAAATAACAATGTTTAAGGAACTCAAAAATTGAATTTAAATACTAATATTATTCAAACTTTCATTTGCTATACTTGCATACTTGCTATCAATAAGAGAACAATTGTTCCAATATTAGGGAGTAGAGTCATGTTTGAATAAAAATAAAGATGAGTTTCTTACTGTTATTGATCTCTCAAAGATAATTAATTTCATTACTCAAATGTTGAATATAATCACATAATGAGGAAGAACGATATAAGAAGTAATGATTTATTAGTATTCAAATTTAATTTTTGGTATGAATTTCAATGGATTAATATCCCTTATAATGTTCAATATGAAAATTATATGGAATCACTTGTAGCATTCTCTTTCCAAAAGAGCATATCAAGATACTAACAAATTGAGCCATCAATTGCCTAGCGACAGGATGTGTCAATTGGAATTCTAGGACCAGAATTCATAAGCGTCATAACAAGTAGTGTTCCAGCGCGATAATAATATTGAAGATGATAATCGGTTTGCAGGAAGCATCTTTATCAAGTGAGATGAGCGACAAACGTTGTAAGATGATACTTCCAGCGGATTGACGGACCAAAACTTTAACTTCATATGAATTGTATAGGTATAGCAGAGCAAGTGTTTTCTGAGTTGTAATAGAGACTATATAGAGCTACTTAGATGTACAAGTATGATATTTCTAATTTAGTTATAGTAATATGTGCTCGAGTACAAATAACAAGTGGTAGTGATGTGGAGATGCGTTGCGTTGTCGAGTTGAGGATGCTGACAGGCTGACAGTAAGGAGGCAATTAATGGCACTTCAATGAGACTTGTCCGGTGCTGGTGCCAAGGGGGACTGGGGGTGGTGGCACAGGGGACCTGGCCGTGCTCCTTTCCGTTTCCTCATTAGTTGGCAGTGGCTTTTAAAAGGCAAACATTGAAGACGAGGGGAAGCAGTATTGACTAGGAGACGGGGAACCAAGTTCCCAGTCGGAGAGAGACAATCTAAACCCTCTTATTGCTCCATTAGAATTTCGACAGATCTCCCAATTCTTCCTCTTCTCCAGATGATCAAACTCTTCCTCATCATGTGCCATCCCCTTCCTTATCCCCGAATAAATGGGGCCGTGTAATCTACGCTCATCACCCCAGCTTCTTACTTCCTTAAAGGCTGGTCTTGCTTTCTCAGCTAAGAGAACTACAACAGGATGGCCACAATAATTATAAATTAGAACACAAACCAAGAACATCCTTTTTCAACCCTTACTTGTTTCAGTCTCCTCCCGCAATAGGTCTGTTTTTTATTTGATTGGCTAATGTGTTGTATTGTGTTTCAATTACCGTATTTCCTCACTCGATTTGAAATGTGAGAGCGCTCTAAAACAATGTAGACCTATCCTGTTGAAATAATCATGTTTGCAGTATATATTTTTAATTCTTCTCAATTTTTAATTTTTCCTGGCAAGGTATCTTTGAATTAAGAAATAATTCCTGCCTCTTATAAACTTCATTATTTAATAACTAGCCAGTGGTTTTATGATGGATGATTTCAACATCCATACAGCCCAATGATCAAAGTTATTGTAAAATCAGTTCATATGTCAGACAAGAATCTGATTGTTTTACTTGCTCTGATCGAGAAATTTGTAACAATGGTTGCCAGTCTTGACTTTTGAACAGGAGTGAATCGTATTTCAAATTTGAAAAGTGTAAATTTTCCAAAGAAAAGTGTAAAATTAATCAAAGATTGCATGATTTTGGAGACTAAGAATTTAAGATTTTTGTTATAAACGTTCAAATAGGAATAATAACACTATTATTTGAGTAGAATTCCCTTTATGAAATAAAGTTTGAAAATGAGTTGAACTAATAATTGAAGAGCAGAGAAAAAAGACGGGCTAATTTGAAATGTTTTCAAATTTACTTCTTCATAATGGCCTATATAGCCTGTAAGTTTCATTATAGAGAAGGAATTAATTTTAAGATATCATTGTTGTACTTCACTCCCACGGAAAATTAAAAAATCGGTGTTTTTATATTCACCTTTCCTTGTCTAAGATCATTCAAACAACTTTCAAAGTTTTCAGGTAAGAGGCAACTAGGGCTGCTAGTAGCTAAGACCTTTTCAGAAGACAAATGCATCTTTGCTCCTTTTGACAGATAATACAAGTTTAGTGGTTATACAGTGAAGGAAATGGTGGTTGAGTAAGGAAGACAGAGCTTGAGAAAGAGTTTGAGCTGAGAATGAACATCAGGATCGAGTTGCAAGTCAAGACGATACCGCACTTTCTCACGAGTAAAGGCAGCGCCCGCCCGCCCGGCCAGAAAACCGGAAACCGCAGAAACTAAACAGCCACAATATCACGGGCTCTGCCTTTCGCACAGATCCAGGATATGCGCTTACCTAACACCTCAGCGAGCTCAACCAGCAGCATTTGCTTCCCTTGAGAAATTGACTGAGAGATTGATTTATCAAAAAGTTATCACCAATCATGAAGCCTTTGGTCACAAATCTTCAATTGGAATATGATTTATTCATATGTGTTCCCTATTCTAATATTAATGAATTAACTATGATATTTCAACAAAAATCGTTTAGCAGTAAGATACATTTTAATTTTCACTCAGTCATTTAGCTACTTACGGAGTAAATATAATATTACTGATCTATACAACGGTTTTTAGTTTCTGCATGGAAGATGAAGAAAACATCGTTAAACCTTGTTTCAAAAAAGAGAATACATTTATTCAGAACAAATATTTTTATTTTAGAATAGGAATAAATATTTTCAATTGATTCATAGTTCCAAGAAAGATATGTAGTCATGTATAATTTAATATTTAATATAATATTAAATTTACTGATAGTAATCTCAGTTATTACTTTATAGAAACATAATCATCTAAAGAGCTGCCATGAGAATTATTCCATATTTATTGCTAGATTAAGAGATTTTCTTCAATATTGTATGATTTGTTTCAACATAAAAATTATTTTATTTTTCTTTCTGTCAAGTTAGAACCCCGAAGCTTTTCTCTCGCTCACAAAACTATTTCCTATCAATCATTAGATCACACGCTCGTCTCTACACATACTCCGATCAACTCTTTCTCCCTCCAACCTCTCGGACGTCGCACTCTCTCGCACTTGCTGCCAAGCCGACCGAGACCAGGGCGACTCCCTTGGAGTGCCACAGCGACCTCACCCGCTACTGTTCTTCCCTGCCCAAGGTCACTTCCACTTCCACTTCCGCGATCCCATATATCCCCGAACTCCATCCTCCAGAACCGAATCCTCACGGCGTGTCTCCACTTCCTGACTCCCTGACGCCCACCGCTTCACAATTCCTCTTTCCACTTCCTATCATTTCTCACTCACTATATCTCTATATTCTATCTGCAATATTTCTATACTCTATCACGCCATCGTTTGCTAATTACGCCCTCTTCCGAAATACCTCTTCTACCACTTTTATCACCCTATGTCCCTTTAATCATTCAACTCAATCAAGTTACCCGGAAAAGAACCAAATTACCGTCGATTCATTATTGTTATTATTCTTGCTTCTTCCGGCCTTGAAGCCACTCTTTCCTGTGTTGTACTGATTTCTCATTGTGCTCTGATTTTCACTGATACCGTGTGCATTGCTCGATTACTTCCGATCATAATAAAAAGTCCAGAATGCTTAAAAAGTTGACATTGACGGTGATGTTTTTTTACGAAGTAAAGACAGAAGAAACATCCATGTCCGGATCTCATTTTTAGGAGTATTATGTGAACTATATTTTCACTCTCTATGTTGCAGCATAGTAGGATAAAAATTGTCTGTAATGTTAAAAAAATTTGGAATCCTGGATTTAGCAACTAAAAAGTGGAAAGTAGTATTTATGCAAAAACCTAGGTGACATTATATGATTAAATTAATTGATGATAAGCAGCAATGTTCAAATAGAATAGCCAATAACATAGAAATTGAAGATTTTTTCTTTCAATAGATTTTCCAATTAGAGTAGTAAATATGAATCCAATTCATTCAAATTCTACGTTTTCATTACGATCTTCTTGATATTTTGATGTCAGATTATTCTCCTATATCCATTTTCAGAGATAAGCACTCAATTCCAGACCTATTCATCCGAGGATTTCCATTGTTTCCATTATCTTTTTCTTATCCACCCTTCCTTGAGCACGATGCTCCGCTGCTAAGAATGATTGGAGATTGTTTTCTAAGGAATTTTGACTGTTACGAAAAGAAGACTTGTTGAATTGTGAGACAATTAAGCGGAGCAAGCAGACCGCAGAGAGATGCAGGGCACTGCCAAGTCATCTCCTTTTGAAAGCAGCAAGCAAAGATTAAAAGTTAAGAGTACACTTTTATTAGTATTAGTATTTGAGAGAGCTTGAAAAAACCGAAGAAACGATGAGCTGGAAGTAGTAGCTAGCTATTCATCAAGACAAGCTGGGTTTATTTTCAAATTGTAAGATAAATGGAAAATATGTTTCTTCGTGTTTCATGACTTCAGGCTTGTATTTCCAGAACACTTAAAAAATTAAAGTGGAGTATTCAGAGTCATCTCAGCTATTCACGGTTGACGAGTACCTTCATTATGGAATCCTAAGAGACTTTACATATTAGAATTTTATTTTTTTTACTTTCCTTGCCCTACTACCATAGGTAAGGAAAGTATTGCTTTCCAAAAAAAATTAAGGTACCCTAATTTCAAGTTTTCTATACGTTTCAAGGTGCCCTGAGTCCAAAAACATGATTTTTGTGTGTTTGTCTGTGTGTGTGTGTATGTGTGTATGTGTGTATGTGAATGTGTGTATGTGCGTATGTGTGTATGTGTGTATATGTGTATGTGTGTATGTGTGTATGTGTGTATGTGTGCATGTGTGTATGTGTGTATGTGTGTATGTGTGTATGTGTGTATGTGTGTATGTGTGTATGTGTGTATGTGTGTGTGTGTATGTGTGTATGTGTGTATGTGTGTATGTGTGTATGTGTGTATGTGTGTATGTGTGTATGTGTGTATGTGTGTATGTGTGTATGTCTGTGAACACGATAACTCCATTCCTAATCAACCGATTGACTTGGAATTTTAAACTCAAGGTCCTTATACCATGAGGACCGGACAATAAGAAATTCAATAAAATTCAATTAAAAATGGCGGAAAAATGGCGGATAATTACTAAAAAACCATGTTTTCCACGGTTTTCTCAAAAACGGCTCTAATGATTCTCTTCAAATTTATACCATGGATAGCTATTTATAAGCCCTATCAACTGACATGAGTCTCATCTCTGGGAAAATTGCTGGAGCTCCGTAATATTCTTGAGAAAACCGGAGGATAATTACTAAAAACCATGTTTTTCACGATTTTCTCAAAAATGAGTTGACTGATTTATTTCAAATTAATACTCTGTATAGTTATTTATCAGCTCCATCAACTGGCATGAGTCTTTTCCTTGGAAACTCATGGGGTCCACTCCGTCCTTGAGAAATGGACTTTGTAAACTTCTTCTCGTGCATGAGGTAGGTAGGTAGGTAGAGCAGTTTATAGAAAGAAAGAGCACATAGTCGAGATATTTCATTTGTAGAACTGCTGTTTTGACGACTTTATATATAAACAATTATATATACACATATACAGTAGTCTGATCGTAGTTTCAAATATGTTGCCGCCAATCGTCATTATGTTATTCCTCTAAATTATTCTCGTTTAAGAATGAGGCTCACAGTTTAATAAGCAAGGAAAGTTGTGTGAGTGTTAGTACCACACCAGATTTTTACTTCCTACTTCTGGTTCAAAAATCGTGCAGACTATAAATTTTATAATGATTCCACAAGCTGTGAAATTTATTTTACTCTGAAAAGTTCATCGATTTATGAAAATAAATTATCTTGAAAATTCAAACAATACATTTGAGGAAGTTGATAATACTCGTTAGTTATAATTACGAAAGTTTACAAGTTAGGTAAATGAATTAATTGAAATCAAGACTATTATAACTTGTACTTATGAAATGAATTGAATTTGAATTATAAATTATCATTATTGATCAAATATTAAATTATCACCCGGTGAATTTAATTAGAATTATTATCAAGGTAATCGAGCTAAGTGAGACAAGTGTCAAGCTCTAATTGCTACTTTCCTCCTGAGACTAATATTTTGCGTAATTTTCGTTTCCGAGATTGCTATTTTTCATTCCAGAAACCTAGCAGGCTTTTTAATGAGAATAGAGGCAATGCTTGTTCCAGGCGTGGAAATGGATGTTCTTTTAGTACTGATAATGAACGGGAATATTTACGGAGCTATTCTTGCTAACTCGTAATGTACAGGAATATTGAGGGAGTTATTCTTGCTTGAGAGATTACCAACATTGAAGCGCAAGCTATGTTGATTGTTGGAAGCTGTCGCCGTCAAGTGAGCTGAATTCTGTTTGGAAGCACTTGGCGCGCTGATTTGCAGCCTGAGGTCGGTGATTGTCACTGATAATAGAAAAGTGTCGCTTGCAGGTGAATGGGGGCCGAGTCCCCGGGGTTTCAGGTGGCTTCAGCCATTAAGCAAGATTAACACTTTTGTCCGATCACTCGACTGAGTGACGCACAATGTCGCCTCAACTGTAGCTTATCAGGCGATCAACTAAAAGCGACGAATTTGAACAGATTCCCTTGTGCAATCGATTCCAGGCACGATGGATAGATAATATTGGCAAGGAAATCTTTGCGTGTTTGTCATTCACGTGAACTCTAATCTACTTCTCCCCACACCCCTACACCCGACTCTCTCTCACTCATCATCATAATCACCACCCGCTTTCATACACCCACAACCCCCCCCCCCACTCAACTTCTTCCAACTCAACTTCTTCACATAATCATTTCTCTCGTGATATGCATCACAACCCTTCCACATTTATTTTCCTTTCCTTTCTTTCCCCCACGTGCAAAGACGGGATTTCCTTGTCTCTGCCCCCTCGTCCTCAACTTCGTTCTTCACTTTGCTCACCACTTCTTTGCTTTGCTCCCTCATCCTTGAGGGCTTTTCCGTCTCCACCAACATGGCGTGACAAGTTTGGTCTCTGGTACGGTTTGAGCTGATATTGTTGGAAACCAAAAAGATTCAGCATTATACGATATAACTTGATTGTTTCAGAGAAATTCGATTGTTTTGACTGCTCATGTATTGATTTTTCAATTTTAATTAATTAGGATGAATAGAGATTATAAGTCCAAAGGTTAAAGGACAATAAAAATTATTGTCTACCTATTCAACGAAAGCATTTCGTATTGAATCATATATCACTAGTCAAGCCTACCATTTGACATTGAAAGAATCCTCATTTCTCAGATTCTTATGTCTCCGTCTATAGTTTCAATTGACTCAATTTATCAATTTGCAAGCTACTTGCTACTATGTTCAATCCTGATCAAGTAGAAAGATAGTTTTTGGACTGTATTGAGATGATGATCATCCTTTCATGGATAATCATAATCATGAATTGAATAATTTTATTAATTTATAATGTGATTCACCTATGATAGGCAAAATAACGTTCATAATACCAAAAAATGTAGAATAGAAGTTTGATTGCAATAAGTAGAGGACCTATACTTGGAATATCGTAATGAACATCATTTCCATGAAATATTATTGTTTAGAAAACTCTTTACAGTTCATCACTTGACATTGTGTTGCCTGAAGCAAAAACTTCACGCCTGGTTATGATATGATTGATTAATGTGTCTAATGTTTAGTGATCAATGTGTATTGGCTAGGTGGCTATGTTTAGATCATCTAGTTTAGAAAACTAATGGTAGAATATTTCATTTCATTCCATTTATTTGCAATACAAATGAGACTAATGTAATAACATTGGTAGATAAAATAATAAGATAGTCCTTGTGAAGATATTATTATTATTATCTGATTGTTATAAGAAATATTAAAGAAAAGTTCCTAATTTCGATGGAATACAGTTATGGGGTATTTTATAAAATCATGATAGAAGTTGTCATATTCAAAACAAATTATAGATGAGAGTAGAATTATTGAAGATGAAAATTAATAAATACATACTAATGTGATGCAACATGACATGGACAAGATGAGGAATAATGATACTGAAATAGAAGAGCAACTGATGAAACTATTGACTGAACATGTGAGATTCAATATTACTACTAGGAGTAAATGAGAATTTGAAAAATCTAGGATTGAAAAGTCAGTCATTGATATGAAAACATGACAAGAATTGATGAGATAATACAACTTGTTCCCAAAGGTTGCATGCAGTTTCTGAGAATCATTGATAGTACGTTTGTGTAGACATATATGAACCCAGTGAACTTGAGAAATTATGTTAGTTGTGTATTGAACAAACGATACCAGTTATGAATGTGAAATGGTTGAGCGATTTCAAAACTTCTATTAGTTTAAAATTTCAATAAATGCTTCATGAGACAGGATGAGGATGATTGAACAATAAACACTGGTGTAAAAATAATTGAAAAAGTCAAACGCACCCTATTCCCTATTCCCGGAATCGTGAATTCTCTTTTCCTCCAGTTAAAGTCCGTTTTTATCTGTAAACAGAAATAAAAATTGTGAAAATTCAATCATATTTACTTAAAGTAAATTGAAAATTGTAGAAACAATATGCATTCAGTTTATTTGACTTTGGCAATAGAATCAGTCAGGAAGCAATAACGTTTGTGAGTTGACTGTTTCACAAAAAGTGGAACATAGGCCTACAACATTCATTCGGAATCTTACTCCCTTTTCAATTGCACACGCGCCAACACACACGCACACACACGTGCACACACACGCGTGTAATTCAGAAGAATACCACACAGAGAACGTAGTATTGATTTTTACTTCTTTCTTTGATGAAGATGCTGGTCTTGATGATGATGACGACAAAGATGATGAAAGGGAATCGATGCAGGAGCATAGGCTCTCCTCAAGTCTGAGTCCTTCACACTCCTCCAGCCACAACGTAAAGTAGTTAAGAAGAACGAATGAGGAGGGAGAAGGAGGAGGATCTAGGTGGAAAAGTGGAGAAGCTCGAGCTTAGCGAAAAACAAGGGTGAAAAAGGGTTGAAATAGTGATCAGAAGGGGAAAGAAAAGAGGAGAGACATCTTAGCAGCAGAGCGCAGAAGAGATTCTATTGGGGAACGCCGCGCGGTGGATAGGAGGAAGGCCCCGATGTTTCGTTTCGTCTTGGCTTTTTTCCTTTCTTCCACTTGGAATGATCCCCCGTAGTAAGACACAGCTCGCCTCGACTACACCAGTAGACCACAAAGAACAAGAGAAGTAGTGGGAAAAGAACAGAGGTACCGAATAAGTAGCAGGGGAAGAATAAGAAAAAGGAAAAGTAAGACCGACGTCGAGCCTTCGCTTGGTCTTTCCACTCTTTATTCATAAACCCTTGTCGTTTTCTTTCCCTCTTCCTCCCGATCTCATCCACATCACTGGTGCATTATTCGTTCGCAATTTCAGCTCACTAGAAAAATGAAACGTCCGTGGAGAATGTGAATAGGAAATGAGAGATAATGATTTTGGTTTCTCAAACCATCTAGAAGAAATGTGTATTGTTCTGTTATAATAGACTGGAACAAGTTGAATAAACATTAATTTATAGTAATGAATGCGATGGTAGCTGTTAGTTGTATATTATGGTAACTGAGATACGGATTGGAAGTTCTTATTAAAAGTATCAAAAGATTTGTTGAGTCCATTTAAATCTAACAGTTAAATATTGCTATTGTTTTGAGTATGAGAAGAGCTTGCTGGGCTCTCCTTTTAATTTATTATAGAAAAAGGTCACTGATTCAATTCACATCAGTAGAGAGTGAGGCTGAATTCTAAAGTATCAGAATATGTCATTTGTTATTCATTCTGGAATTAGTATAAAATCGATGAAAGTAATGGATTAGAGCTTATTGTTTCGATTGAATAATTTAGCAATTGGAAGCTACGTGATTCATGAAAGATGATATTTGAATATTTTCATCATGTTGAGTTCCGTCTCGTAAGTCGAAATAATAAAATAATAAATCAAGCTTCAGAGGAGACTAGAATTGTATCATATTCTAATGAAAATATGTTTTGCAGAAACGAATTAATTTACTAACTACCTATAGTTTCCTTTCAAGCATAAAGAACCAAAAATATACGAATGCTGTGAATGAATCAATTCGGAGATCTATAAATACAGTAGCAGGTATCGCATGATATGAATAATGTCTTCAATTGAAGACACTTCTCATTCAAACATCATTTCAATGAGCTATACCTCGTTCAACTATGATTGATTGCTTTGAACTCGAGCATAATGTAGCAGCTCCTGATCACAGCATTGCTTATTACCAACTTTCCACCCTGCTATAACGATTCGATGTTGCATCTGCAAGAGAGCTAGTTTGCATTATAGAGAAAAGACCACTCTATTGCATCAATACAGGCGGAATAGGCCTATCGGCCAAGCAAGTCTAATTGATGCGCAAAACAACGTTTGTCCATATAAGGGCGCGCTTTCGACTCTACGATGAAAGAAGGCTATTCCCGGTTTGCAAATAAAGCCGGTCGGCCATCCACTCTCGAAGGCTACCAAGCTGCTTGATCTATCCTCTTCCATTCGATATTATTCCTCGCCTGGGCTAGGTTGATGATTCTGCTGATGATGATGGTGTCGATGATTATGATAAAGGTGATGTTGATGACGACGATTAGTCTAGGCCTAAACATCATCATCATCATCATCATGGTCTGTGTGTCCATGCAAGGGCCAATCACATTGCAAGTAGTGCAGTCAATGCACAGACTAAAGAGAGTAATGCATTTCTGAAGTTAGTGAGTGCAATCGCGTTGCAAGGCAAACAAAAATAGAGCCCACTGCTGCTTCAGCTCTGCACTAGACTAAAGGTAGGAAGAGAGCTGCATGAGCTCCGATGCTGCAGAGAAGTAGGCAGTGTGCAAGCAAGACGGAAAATGAATCTGTACATGTATCACAAATGCAGAAAAGCAGTGTACAACAAAGATGGGAGACGACTCTAAACACGATACCGAATTGCAGGAAAGCAATGTGCAAGCAAGATGGGAGATGACTATTAACATGTTTCAGGTCTATAGAAAGTAGTGTGCAAGCAAGAGCGTAAATGACTCGAACTATGATGCTAATGATTTAGAAAAGGAAGAATGCGAGCCCACTATATGCAGAAAATGAAATGCGTCTCTGCCGACATGTATTGCCTTCTGAGTCAACATTCATATCGTAAACCTTACAGATGATCTCGTCTCATTGGCCTTTCCACGGATGACTAGCTAGTGAGAGGCAGACTGAATGCTGCAGATTAGCCACTCGGCCTTTAGATTCTCAATTGGAAATATCCAGAGTCATGGAGAGAATTTGTCCAGCTATTGATATTGTACGTCTCATTCAACATCTATCAAAATACACGTTTTAAATCTACATAGACAGCAGCAATGAATTTTTTGTGAAATATTATGTGACAAAAATTATTGAGAGTTTGCAAAATTGGGATATTTTTAGTTAGTCTTTCAATAAGGCTAATCTAGAAACAAGGCTAATCTGAATATATGTTTGATTGATTTTGATCAAGAGGTAAATAATTGACACTAGTATGAACTTAATCTCGAATTTTAAAGGAGAAATTAATGCAAACATTTATTTGCAGTGATTCACGTGGATCACTAGCCCGTATTGCACAAACTCATTATAAAATTTGTTGAATCATCTGCATTCCGTGCACCTCCGGTGATAGTAATGGTTCTCCTGATTCTAAAATGTTATATCGTTAATATCATTCTAAATATCACAAATCGAGATGCCACAATCGAAAAATTGCCATACTTTTTTTGGTGGTACATATTTTTGCTGTACATCATCTACAATTTATTCTTGCGGGTGTGATGTCAACAGCAACGAGATAAAAAGCGGAGGAAGGGGACATTTTGATGGATGCATTTTGGCTAAAAGGGCTGGATGAACAAGCACCCGAACTTTGAGTCTTCCCTGAATGCAACTGCTGCAAATAACACACAAGAGCGATAATAATAAATTCTTGTTGGGTGAAAATAAATGTGAGTGAGCTTGTGTATGTGTGCGAGTGAGGGACACGAGGCTGCTTGGCGATGCAGGTGCGGAAAGGGGTGAAGGGGATTGGTGCAGTTGTGAGGCTTAAACTGGGTTGTGGCCCCGGGCCCCGGGGGACAAGCCGTGCAGGAAGCCAGCGAGTGCAGTGCAGTTTTGCACGCGGAGATGCATTAAAAATGTCGTCGCCGTGCCCTGCCCTGCACTGGCAGATTATGATTTCTGTTTGAAGAGCAGAGCACAGGCTGTTTGCTTGTATGTGAGTGTGCATATGTGGACAGGAGGAACGGTGTACATTAGCCTCGGTGTATAATTAACGAGCGGGCTTGGCCGATTGTTATCTATGCACGGCGTTTTCCAAGGGGTCGATATGGAGGGCCCCTTGTGAAGCTTAAATTTGATCGCGCTGTTTTGCTGTCACACACCGTCCTCTTCACATTACTGGACACCGGACAAGCGAGAACCACCCCCGCCTCCCGCTGCCAGCGCTCCTCTTTCGCGTTGTGCGCTCTTTCACCCCTTTCGTTGCTAGTCATCGTTGGTTGGATCACCGAGCGTCGCTTTGGGCGGCATTTTCGTTTTTACTTGGAAATCGAGTGCTGCCGCCTCTCGCTCAACAACCCCCCCTCCCCTGGGGACACACATGGCCGGTGCTGGAGTGGAAAGGGGAGGGGAAACCGATTCCTCCAGCCTGTAGTTCTCCGACCGCCGAAATAGTCCCCGTAGATTTCAAACAACCATCGCTCCCCCTACCATCCGTCCAGTTAGCGTCTGTCCACTGCTGCGTTATTTAATACGACAGCAGAAAACTGAAAATGCGCGCTCCGGACCCGGACACGGCCGTCTCTCTGTTTGTTCGTCGAATCGAAAGAAATTAATTTCACAGCAGCAGAGTCGAGCCGGGGAGCCGGGCTGCTCCATCCGACGGAAGCATATCGTTGCTGGACAGGCACCAACCCCCTCCTTCCCATCCACCCTGCACCCCACAAACCCCTCATGACCACAAACAAGGCTCCTCTGTTCCACCTGACCACCCTCCGCCACCTATCATATGCACCCACTCCCAAATATTCTTCCCTTATTCGTTGCCCACAATGACATTTCATCCCAATTGTTATCTAGGTACATTCGAATCTGCTGGTGGACTTGTCTGTTACGACATTCCTGATATCTCGACGTGTCTGTGGTCCTCTTGTGCGCACAACTATGCACAATTGTAACTTCTGAAATGTGCTAATGAGAATGATTGAACTACTTTAGTAAATTGAGCTGAGATTTATTTCTAATTTTTGACAGTGGAATTGATTTTTTCCATTAATTATATCATCCTTTAAAAAAATAAAGATTTTCCTTCTCACTTCTCGGATTTGTAATTAAATGTTTGAAAGGAAACCATGTTCCAATAATACCATGGACACCCTAATTGTCATCTGCAAAAAATATTATCAAAGAAGCTATAACATATCTCTTCCTTAAAATAATTTTCTACACTGTATTTCGAAAGTAAAGTTTTTTCTATTACTTGATGGAAAAGAAGAAGAAAAATGAACACTAATAGAAAAAACAAGCAACGAAAAAGATTAGTT